>NC_053026.1:460704891-460885964 GCF_003073215.2 Triticum urartu | reverse complement strand
CCACCTAAAAAAACTATTTAGAAAAAATAGTTAAACATTTGCTCACTAATATTTTTTTTCTATACGGTTGCATTTCTGCATGCGCAGCTTCTCAATCTCTCGATCTTGTCGGCAACCTCCATCATTGTCGGCCTCTCCTCACCGGTCAAGCTCAGGCACCGTATAACCAGCTCCGCGGCGTCGTCTATCACCTCGTCCCCGAGCTCCTCCCTGACATTTCCGTCCATGATCTCCCGGTGCCTTCCCCCTTGGACAGCCGTGACGAAGGAGAATGCGAGGCTGGTGTCATCCTCCTCCGGCCCGTCCGGGCAGAACGCCTTCCTCCCGGTGAGGAGCTCCAGCAGCACCACCGCGAAGCTGTACACGTCGCTCTTGCAGGTGAGCTGGCACGTGAGCAAATACTCCGGGTCGAGGTACCCGCAGGTTCCCTGGACAAGCGTCGCCACCTGGGCCTCGTCAGCGGGCGCGAGCCTTGACGCGCCGAAGTCGGAGACCTTGGCGGTGAGCTCGCCGTCGAGCAGGATGTTTGCGGACTTGACGTCGCCGTGCAGGATCGGGGGCGAGGCGGACGAGTGCATGTACGCGAGCGCGTGCGCCGACTCGGCGGCGACGCGAAGGCGCTCCCCGGGCGGCAAGGGCGCCTCGCTCTTGCCGCCGCCGCCGTGGATGTAGCGGTGGAGGCTGCCGTTGGGGACGTACTCGTAGACGAGCATGGGCACCTCGACCTCGAGGCAGCATCCCAGCAGCTTCACCACGTTCCTGTGGTTGATCTGCGAGAGGATCAGCATCTCCTTGGAGAACTCCTTGAGCTGCTTCTCATCGGCCACCCTGGACCTCTTGATGGCAACGGTGGTGGAGCCGCCGGCGCCGGGGAGGACGCCCCTGTAGACCACACCGTTGCCTCCTCGGCCGAGGACCCGCGCCTCGTCGAAGTTGCCGGTGGCCTTCTTGATCTCCTCCTCGGAAAAGATCTTGAACGCCACGCCGGAGCTGGCCAGCGAACCCAGGTGCTGCTGCAGGAGGAGGCCACCGTTCTGCTCGAAGAACCTCTGCTTTGCTCTCAGCATCCTCCTCTTCTGAAGACTCAGGTGTGCCCAGAAGCACGCCAGGATCACCATGAACACTCCTATGCTTACACCTGAACAAATTGTTCATAATTACAAACTGTTTTATTAGTAATACAAGGTAGCTAGAGGCTAGTGCCCATGAATTTCTGTCAAATTCATGTTTTGGAACAAAACTTGACGACTCAAAGCATGTTATACCTGTGACAGCCTTCAACGCTAATGTGAATTTGTCTTGCTGGTGGCAACCATCCTGCACGGTAGAGTTTCCACTCCACCCCTTGGGGCATGTGCAGAGGTAGCTGCCTGGCGTGTTGGTACACACGCCGTAGCACGGGTACAGATCATGTCGCGCGCATTCGTCCACATCTTCAGTTTGAGCCAGTTTGACAGAATTCGTCAGTACGATGAGCAAGAACTGAGCGACGGGACAAGAATTTCGGGAACAGAGTATACTGGAGTCGGACTAGTACCGATGCAGCCGCCGAGGACATAGGGGTTCCCCTCGTAGCCGCTGCTGCAGTTGCAGACGTAGCCCGGGCCGTTGGTCGAGTCCAGGCACACGCTGTGCGCGCTCCGGCACGCGTAGGCGGTGGCGTTCTCCCGCACGGCGGCGCAGGAGGCCCCGGCGCCGGCGCCTCTGATGGCCCAGTCCAGCACGACGGGCACGGCGAAGTCGCCCGTCCTGTTGAAGTGGGAGCCGGCGTACCAGAACCACCAGGCGTCCACCATGAACGCGTAGGCGCAGCCCGTGGAGTTGGCCAGGAACGTCCCTCCCTGCTGCTGCTGGCGCCGGCCGAAGCTGCGGAGGTGCGGGCGGTAGGAGGCCAGCCCCAGCGGGATGTTGCTCTGGCAGCAGCCGTCGTCGCCCCGGCACGACCCGGGCAGCGCGCGCTCCGACGGCCGGCACACCGACATGCACCCGGTCACGTAGTACCCCCCGTCGTCCACGAAGTAGGCCAGGTCGGGGCAGCCGATGGCCACGAACTTGCTCTTCATGGAGGAGAAGAGGAAGGCGCTGCCGTTGAGGGCCATGGGGTACTCCCGCCGGCCAAGAACGCGGCCGGAGCCGGAGGCACGGTCGTAGCAGGCGCGGCTGGCGTTGAGCAGCACGGTGGCCTCGGCGGAGGCGAGCGAGATGGCAACCACCTCGTGGCCGTAGCCGGCCACGGTCAGGCGCGGTGGGCGGCGCGTGTCGTCGCACTCGAGCCGGAACCCACGGCCCTCGGCACGGTGGCAGCGCGCTCCGATTCCGAAGGGGTAGGGGACGGTCACGTTGCCGCACTGCCGCCGGCACCCCGGCGGCCGCTGCGCTGCTGCCGGTGGAAGCAGCGGCGCTGCCAGCAGCAGCAGAACGGCAAACATTGCCATGGTTGCTGCAGTCAAAGCTTAGCGGCGGCTGCCTGGATGGACCGCCTTTGGCGTCTGAGCAGAGCACCTGGATTTGATTGGTGATCGACGGAGGATGTCAAGAAAAGAAACGCAGAGACCAGAGAGCGGCAGTGGAAGGACGACACGTCCTTACCAGCAGCTTCGTTGACGGGGAGCACACGGCGAGACATCGAACTCGAACCATTAATCGCCCGGAGCTGTCTATCTGACATGACGTAACTTTTTTTTTTGTTGATAATAAATATCTGACATGATATAACTTCTTACCTTATTTATAACGCACTGCGTGTGGAAATGGTCAATAGGCGCTGCGGGCCGAATAAATACGAGTAAAATTGGTTGGTGTTCGAGGTGAGGGCGCTATTATATAGGACAACGAATTGGGGGTTTGGTGGGCCTAGGGCCTGTTTGGTTACAAGTAAGTCATCAACTTATAAGTCAAAAGTGAAAAAATGACTTATTTTGTCAAACAAATTTAACTTATAAGTCACCCAACTTATAAGTCATAAGTTGCTCCACCCCAACTTAAAACTTATAAGTCACCCCTTTTTGTGTGGGTCCCACCATCTTTACATAAAAAAACAAGGTGAAAAGGTGTGGTCGGATGACTTATAAATCAGGTGACAACCAAACAAACGTGACTTATAAGTCAGTGGTTTTAAGTCACTTGACTTATAAGTCAGGTGACTTATTGAAACCAAACAGGCCCTTAAGGTTTTCCAACTCATGGATTTTGGGCATGTAAAATGTACTGATTCATCATGGGCATTAATTTGGGGGAAATATGACTTTTTGGATTCAGGGTTTTCGGAAATTGTGAGTTTGCTAATTTGAGAAAATGGGGTATTGATTAAAAGCCAATGGGGTGAGGAAAATGATGTTTTTGTATACATAAACACACATGAGCATGTTTGTGTTATATCATTATGCTTTTGGGGCATTGGCATTTACACTTGTTGGGGAAATAAGCATGCTTTAGATAGTATTCCCTCCGGCCCATAATACAGGAACGTTTTACAAGCTGATTTAGCTTGCAAAATGTTTTTATATTATGGGACGGAGGGAGTAATGTTTTTGTGGAAAATGCAAAAGGGCTATAAATAACCTATCGTTGTAGGAAAAAAAATGCAATAATCACTTCTCAAGCGAGGGTAGACGGAGAGTCGTCATGTAATCGCGTGTAACCGCAAGTAAGACTCCGGTGGATGGGGCTCTTTACCCCCTTTTCTTTCTCTAATACATGATACACACACTCGTGTGTATCCTCAAAAAACTTCTCAATCGAGATGAATCATGGTAATTATTTTGCTGGAACTAGCAACCACGGAGAATACTGCAACGAACACTCAATCCGGTATGATTAGTATGACATGGATAATTGGAAACCCATTGTGATTGAGAGTTTGGTTGGGGAGATTGAGTATGAATACGAGGGGAGAATAAGATAGGACAGGTGTGCCCTGGGTATGATAATGTACACGAATGGTCTTAGAGAGATTAAGAGAGGGGATGATACAATAACAGAGAGCATGATGCCATGTGTTACAAATGGTAATTATTTAAGAAATTGTTTCTTGATCACAATGACAACATCATCTCTTACATTTCACTTGTCGTTGTTCACTATGATGATGATGACCCACGCCTCGTCGAAGTTGTGGGTGGCCTTCTTGGGCCTAGTTCTTTTCAGCTTTTGATTCTTCAGAATCAGATTCTGGGAAACTGTCCACATAATCAGTTGTCGAGTTCTTTTTCGAGATTGTTGTCTCAGAATGTCGATGAGTTTGTGCTGAAATTTATGTAATGTCCCTGAACTGAAAATGTGTGCTAAATTGCTAACACTTAGTTGTCTCAAACAGTTTCTCGTCAAGTGTGAACACAAAAAAGATTTATGAATATCACTGTGGTAAATATTACAATTGGAATGGTTATAAAATTTGCTTTGTTACAAAAGGGGCCAACTACAAATAGAAGGAATAATTCAAGGTACGAGATTGCTAGTAATAGCCTCACGTGTGCGGTCATGGTACCGTCATCTTTTGGTAGTAGAGAGTTGGCACGGTAATGGAGGTTGCACATACACATTATTGTCAAACTCGCCAAAATGCTCATCGTGTAACTTGGTATGACGAATCCAATTATGGAGACATATGCATGCAGTGACAATCATCTTTTGGGTCTCTGGTTTGTACCATGGCATGCCTCCGAGAATTCTCCATTTCATCTTGGGAACACCAAATGATCATTTGACGACATGTCGCACAAATGAATGGCAATGGTTGAATGTCTCATGTCTCCCCATCGTTGGGTGTTGTTGGAACTCCGGTACATGGTATCATTGCCCTTTGTTTTCTTTCTTCTTTTATTTTTCCTTGTTCGCTTCTTTAAAAATATCATTTTTCTCTTCTTCCTTATTCGATAATTTCGTTCAATTCATGAACTATTTTTTAAAAGTTGATGAACCTTTTTCTTTTTTTGGTGAACTTTTTTAAAATCGATGAACTTTTTTCATTTTCTGATGTTTTTTTTAAATTAATGATTTTTAAATTTGATGAATGTTTTCAAATTTGTTGAGTTTTTTGAAAAATCAAATAATTTCCTAAAAATTAGATGAACTTTTTTTTCCAAATTTGTGAACTATTTTCGTATTTTAAAAAATTGATGAACTTTTTTCAATTCCACAAAAAAAATTCAGAACTCTTTGAACAATTTTTATTTTAAGAATCAGGCCGCAGTTTTTTCAGTAATCAAGAAATTGAACCTTCTTTTCAGACAGATCAAAAAATATCTAAAGACTATACCATGTGGTAGTGTTTTCTTGTTTTTAAGCATATGTCTCACTTCCAAGGTCTTTCCCCAGATTACTTGTAAGCATGAGCTATTTAAAAATAAATTTACAACAATTGTTTTCATCCAAACAGTCCAATCGCTAAAGGAGTTTAACGAAACGAAACAGCACAGTCGCTAAAAAATCCCATCGAAACAGTCAAGTCGCTAAACAAGAATAAACAGTCAACGAAACGGAGGGAAACAGCCGACGAAACGAAGCAGTTGGGCTAATGGGCTTCGCGAATAAAGCCCACTTGATCCTCTATCGAGCCCAGATCAAAGATTCAGTGCTGAAGGAGCCGAATAGGGCCTCTCCCGTGTCCGTCTCCACTGAAGCGGTAGCGGGGAGCGCAGAGGAGACACCGTTGCGATGTTGGCTGTCCGGTGCGGCGGCGGCTGCGGCGGCGCCGGCGCCTACCCGACGGCTCAGAGGACAACGGCTGCTCGGAGCGGAGCCTTCAGCGGCCGCAGCGCCCTTCTTGCTGCGGGAACTGGGGCCAGGGAGCTGAGCCTTAGGGTTTCCCTCTCGCCCAACTCCCAACCCCACCGCGTCGGCGCTTCATGCCCGTGGCCAGTGGTAAGATCTTCTTCCGGGTTCCCAAACTCCATTGTTCATTCGGGTGCATAAGCTCTAAGGCACTGCCTCTACAGCGTTGCCCCCCCCTGTCCTTCTCCTGACATGGAGGTGCCGCGCGTCAGTAAGAAGAAGACCAGGAGCGAGGAATGGGAGGTGTTGAAGACGGAGTTCGGACGCATGTTCCGCCCGCAGCTTCGCAACTTAGGGGAACTCTTTTCGCTCCGCCGTGTCTACGACATTGAGGATTATCAGCTGGGCACCCTCTTTGGTTCGTTTGATTTCAATTGCTCTGGTGTATGTTCATTGTTTTAACTTGCTGTCTGCCGAATCCATTGCATTGTAGTGATTATGTTTAAATGCAGGTGCATTTCTTGGATGTGTTGGCTGTTACCAACTGTGGAAGACGGCGCCTTCCATATTTGTTGATGCAGTGCTCGCATTCATCTTCTACAAGCTCAGTGTTTTGTCCTCAGAGTTACACAGAAGCCACAAGTCCAACAGCCTGATTACGCGGCTGAAATTCGGTATTTTTTTATTTTTAAAATTGGTTTTCAGTTATACTAGTTTGTAGCCATATTATTGGACATTCATTGGATCTCCTTCTCATTGTAGGCATCATACTTATCATGGTTTGGAAGGACATCAAGAAAAACTATGTCCTCCTGGATGTTATTAGGTCAGTATGTATTGTCTAACTATTAAATCATTTAGTAGCCAGGTACGACAGTTTTACACTACTGGAATCAGCTTCTTTGCCGGACGGCAAAGACATGGATCACGGACGGCAAACGTCTTTGCCGTCCGCCAGCAGACGGCAAACTGTCCGTCTGAACACGTGCCAGCAAAGGCCTTCTTTGCCCTCCGCTTCCTGGAATCGGACGGCAAAGGATTTTGCCATCCACCATCCGAGGCCAGCAGATGGCAACGACAACGGACGGCAGTGCGGTGGCGTGAGTGCCGTTAGGGGGTTAACGGCGCTCTTTGCCGTCTGCCAGCGGACGGCAGACGGGAAAGAGCTCAGCTAGGCAGTACTGGGGAGCTGCCACGTGGCCAGCTATGCCGTCTGCCAGCGGACGGCAAAGTGATTTGAATCTTTGCCGTCTGCTAGCGGACGGCAAAGTGACCAAATAGGCAGCCAATGTTTCCCAGGTTTTACAGGTAGCTGCCACGTGTCCTCTTTGCCGTCCGCTCACAGACCGCAAAAAGGCTACATACCCCCTGTTTTTATTTGAATCCATTTAATTTCACAGGAATTCACACACAGATATACATACATATATATATATATAATTTTTTTTTCACATGCACAGCAGACATATGATGTATCCAACACATAGCTCCATCCATGACAACATACATACATAATAAGAAACAGAGTTCCATCCATACATATTACAGTAACATCACAATGTTCATCCAACACATTGTTCCATGCATGCATCCATATAACAAAGTTCCACATTTTTTATCGATACGAACGAAAAAAAGAAAAGGGAAACAAGCACTCCATCCATGCAAGCTTCCATATAGTGAATTAAATCTGCAAAATGGGAAACAAGAAAGTTAGAAGAAGAAGACTAGAATCAGAAGAAGAAGAAGAAGAAGAAGAAGAAGAAGAAGAAGAAGAAGTAAGCATACTTAGGTAAAATGGAGCTAACCTAGCTAATTGTGCCATTTTTGAGTGAACTAAGCATATTATGCCATTTTTGATATAACTTAGAGCTAACTTCATTTTGGAGAAGAAGAAGAAAACTAGAAGAAGAAGACTAGAAGAACTTCTTCATTTTCTTCTTCTTTTCTTCCTCTTCCTGGATTTTCTTCATCTTATTATGTCATTTATGGACTAAATAAGCTAAATTATGTCATAAATGGACTAAATAGGCTAAATAAGAAGAAAAATGCCATTTTGAGCTTACCTAGCTAATTATGCCATTTTTGACCTAACTAAGCATATTATGAGATATAACTTAGAGCTTACTTCATTTTGGAGAAGAAGAAGAAGAAAACTAGAAGAAGAAGAAGAAGACTAGAAGAAGAAGAAGAAGATCTTCTTCTTCTTCTTCTTCTTTTCTTCTTCTTCTTTTCTTCCTATTCCTTCTTTTCTTCCTCTTCCTTGATTTTCTTCATCTTATTATGTCATTTGTGGACTAAATAGGCTAAATTATGTCATAAATGGACTAAATAGGCTAAATAAGAAGAAAAATTCCATTTTTGAGCTTACCTAGCTAATTATGCCATTTTTGACCTAACTAAGCATATTATGCCATTTTTGATATAACTTAGAGCTAACTTCATTTTGGAGAAGAAGAAGAAGAAAACTATAATAATAATAATAATAATAATAAGACTAGAAGAAGAAGAAGATCTTCCTATTCCTTGATTTTCTTCATCTTATTATGTCATTTGTGGACTAAATAGGCTAAATTATGTCATAAATGGACTAAACACGCTAAATAAGAAGAAAAATACCGTTATGACGGAGGTGTAGGAATGGTTGGGGCTGCGCCAGTGCCAGACGGAGGTGAAGGACCGGTCGGGGTTCCGGCATTGGCAGAAGGAGTGGTCGATGCTTGTCGGGAGCCATGTTGCACCAAAGATCATTTCCAATAATGTCTCGTTAGCAAGTTCGCAAATTGAAATGTGAATAGTAGTAAGCAACGACCATTCAAATCAAACTCATCGTGTTCGCCGGAGCAATCTGGGGCATCGGCGGAGGGGCCTGACCGTTTTTCTCGCACATGGTCTGCACATTTGGTTCTCACGAGTCAGTCATATTGGATAGTAATGCGAACATTACGTGCATGATTGGGCTAATATGCACGAGAAACATACCACGATGAGCTCGGATAGGGCCCGGTTAGCGACGTCGTTCCGGTTCCTCTCCTCCTCCAACAGCTTAGCCGTCTTCTCCTCCATCTCCTTTTTTGCCTCCCTTTTTGCCTCCTCCACAAGCTCCTTCGTCTTCAATCTCTCTTTCTCAACAATAGCCTGCAACACACCACTCCTCGTTAGCATTGTAATCATCGACGAACGCACACACAATATAATGGAGGAAAGGTGAGAGAGTCCGTATAACTAACCGCCATGGCGATCTCCGCGGGCCGTGTACGAGGCGTTATCTCAGGATCAGAGCTACTCAGGCGCTTGTTGATTTGCGGGAGTCTTAGGACAACGTATCAGTCCATCACCAATGGCTTGAGAGCCATGGGACCTCCTGCCACCAGATATCATCACCAGCTCTGTATCAAAAGGATCCTGGCTCGGGTTAAAGTCCTCCCCTTTCCTCGCCTTCCCCTCGTCTCTGTACCTCACAAGCTTGTGGTGGGAGGTCTTGTTGGTGAAGCTCTCTGGATCATCTAGGTCAGACTCCGTGAATGGCTTGGCCTTCTTGTACGGGGCCATATGGGCCATGCCATAGAGGTCGAACAGACCTGGCACAGGCTTCTTGTGGTAGTGCGCCTGAGAGAGAGGAGCAAAATATTAGTTAAGGGCTCAAGCTAGCATGAAGAATGATATTGCTATGTAAATAGGTCATTTTGGAGCTAAGAAAGGTTATTATGTCATTTTCGAGGAAAATAAGCCAAGTTTAGGTCATTTTTTAGGTAACCAAGATTATTATGCCATTTTGACCAAATTATGCTAATTATGTCATTATTGAGCTATCCAAGGTTATTATGTCATTTTAGAGCTAACTATAGCATATTAAGTCATTTTGGAAGGGATAAATGCTAGCATGAAGAATGAATTGCATGAATCATGTAGCAAACCACATACCCAGTTATCCCCGTACTCAAACAGGTTGGAGCTCCCTTGATGGTGTGGCACACCTTCCATTTGGTCGCGCTTATCCTTGGCCCTTTGGTGTTCGACTTTCCATTGGGGAGAGCACCACGCATCCACCAACGCCTCCCAACAGTCCATCTTATCCACACACCATCTCGGGGGCACCTAAGTGAGTCAAGAGAAATTTCAGCGCTACGCCTACGAATCAAATCAAGAAAACTAAGTTCAAGGCCTTAAGAATAGGTAATTACCTGCATGTACTTCTCCTTACTCAGAAACTTGTCGCGACACTTCTGCTTGCCCCTCCTAATACCCTTCGAGGCGTAGTAGTCTCGAACGGCCTGCAACCCGAGCCTCGTGCCTTAAGTTCTGAAGTAGGCGCTTGCACTCGTTTTCGACAACCATACACGCGGCCTCCTGCTCTCCCTCTGAAACCCTGTAGAAGGTCTGCAATCAAACAAGACAACATTGATTAGTACAATCACTAGGTAGTGTTGATTTTTAGTTCCGTAAAGGAGAAATTACCCAAGACCGAAGGAACACAATGTCGGCCACTGTCTCGCACAAGACACCGTCGACCCTCTCCTCCGGCGGGGCCGGGGCAACCGAGTACAGCTCCCAGGTCAGTGCTAGATGTGGAACCTGACCCTCACCGGGCAACGTGACCCACCCAGGGAAGTGCTGCCGGCAAAGCACACCAAGGACCTGGTTGGGCCTACGGGAACCACTGGGGCGTACCCAGCCCCTGCAGTATGACAAGGCCAACACATTAGATATTAATTTGAAGGAACATGAAGGCAAAAGGTTAAAAAAATAGTAAATGCACTTACTTCAACCCTTTAGGCGCAATCAACCACCTCTGGTCGGGGGTCGTCGGCACGGGCGGGAGCTTTGTAGCGCCACACTTGTAGACCTTCTTGCCCTTCTCAACCAGCTCGTCGTCGCTGTAGCTATCCATCTGAAAGGTGTCCTCGCTACCATCCTCCGAGCCACTAGCCTCCGGAGTCTCGTGGGCCGAAGACCCCGTGATCGGAGTCTTCTGGGACGAAGACCCCATGACCGGGAGTCTTCTGGGATGAAGACCCCATGACCAGAGTCTTCTAAGACAAAGACTCTGGGACCGGACTCATGTGGGGCGAAGGATCGGCGACCCGAGTCTGGTGGGGGGAAGGATCAGCGACCGGAGGCTCATGGACCGGAGTCCGAGACGGGTCCACGTCAGACGGAGCACTCCTGTGGTCGGGTGAATGAGCTGAGGGTGGCGGCGAGGAAGGAGTAACAGCCTTCCTACCTCTCCCGCTACCACGTCCACCTCTAGCAGGCTTCTTCGTCCTCCCCCGACCTCTCCCAGCCGAAGAAGAAGCGCCTGCAACAGTTGTCTGCATACTGTCTAGCAGCGCTCTCCGGAGGGGCTGGGCTAGAATAATGGAACCACCCCTCCCAGTAGCGCTCGCAGGAGGATCGGGGCGCTCTGGACCCTTGCCCACCATCCTGTCAACACCTGCAATGACAAAAAGTAAACGAAATTAGTACAACATAAAAAATTTGGATACCTGACATGAACATAATAATATATATATATATAATGTAAGTGTATCATAATCATGACCATAATAAAAATACACCCGATCAACACAAATATATATGGGGTTGGGGTGTGGTGTCAGGGTGTCAGGGTCGGGGTCAGGGTGTGGTGTCAGGGTGTCAGGGGTCGGGGGTGAGGGTGGGTGTGGTGTCAGGGTGTCAGGGGGTCGACCGCGGTCGGGGTGTGGTGTCAGGGTGTCGGTTGGTCGGGGGTCGGGGTCTCTCTTTTCTTCTTCTCCCTCCTTCTGTTCCTCCCTCCTCCTACTTCTTCTAAACTAAAACTAAAACTAATCTAAAATAAACTAAACTAAAACTAAAACTAATCTAAAATAAACTAAACTAAAACTAAAACTAATCTAAAATAAACTAAACTAAAACTAAAAGTAATCTAAAATAAACTAAACTAAAACTAAACTAAAACTAAACTATAACTATAACTATAACTAAAACAGAAACTAAACTAAAAGAAACAAAAAGAAACTAATTGTCAGATGCTTGGGAATTAGGAGCGTTGGGAGTTGATTGTAGGTTGTAGCTGTGCTCTACGGGAGGACGAGGCTTGAAGCCTCCGCCCCGTGGCAGGGAAGAGGAGAGGCGCACAAGGCGCAGGGTAACCAAGTTGTGTTTTTTTCTTGCTTGATTCGTTCCTCCACAGGGAGGCAATATAAATAGTCAAGTTACATGACGACTCCTAGTAGAAATAGAAACAGACTCCTACTTGTTTTAGGAATAGTAGGGAAAACCTTCTTTGGGACAAAAAACCCTTCCGTTTCCAAACCTGATACTAATTGATACTAATTTGGACACCCCCTGTTCGTTGGCCTCCTCTCTCTGGTTGTACGTCTCCTATACGTACACCCCCACATGACATCTCCCCCTCCATTCTGAAACAGCTCGTCCTCGAGCTGGAAGCTTGGATAGGGTTTTTTGAAGGCTGGAACATCCTCCCATGAAGCATCAGACGCCGGTTGGCCCTCCCAATGGATGAGAACCTGTTGCATACCCCTAAATAGTCGTGCACGCAGCGCCTTGGAAGGTGTTGGCTGAACACGGCCTTGGAAGATGGCTGGCAGCACCGGTGGAGCATCTGGAGGAGGGCCTTGGTATTTCTTCAGAACACCCACATGGAAAACATCATGGATGCGGGCGCGGGGTGGAAGCTCCAAACGGTAGGCAACGGAATCAATTTTGGCGAGGACTTTGTAGGGACCAAAGTACTTAGGTGCGAGCTTTCCCTTGGCAGCAGATCCAAGGAACGCTGCTGGACGGCGCTGCAAACGCAACCAAGCCCATTCGCCGACCTCAAACGAAAGTTCTCGATGCTTGCCATCATAGTAATGCTTGTAATGTTGCACAACCTGAAGGAGACGGTCATGAACATCGATAAGGAACTGGCCGCGGTCTGCAATGTTGCGCTCGACAGCCTGATTACGCAGCTCACCCGGTGAGTATGCACGGAGGGAAGGCGGATCACGACCATACACCACACGAAATGGCGTATCCTTGAGAGCGGTGTGGTAAGATGTGTTGTAGCAGTACTCCGCCCATGGCAACCACTGAAGCCACTGTCGGGGCCGGTCACCAGTGAGGCAGCGTAAGTACATAGCAATTACCCGATTAACGGCCTCCGATTGGCCATTAGATTGCGGGTGAAAAGCTGAGCTCATGTTTAGGCGAGAACCAGAAGCAGCAAAGAGAGCCTTCCAAAAGCCAGAGGTGAAAACAACATCTCGATCAGAAACGATGGAGGCTGGTACGCCATGCAGACGAACAATGTCAGCAAAGAAGGCTTTGGCCACCGTCTCAGCTGTGTACGGATGCGCTAACGGAATGAAATGTGCATATTTGGAAAAACGATCCACAACGGTAAGAATGACACACTTGCCGCCCACTTTTGGTAATCCCTCAATGAAGTCCATGGCAATGTCCTCCCAAATCCGAGATGGTACTGTCAAGGGCTGAAGCAAGCCTGCTGGATGGAGCTGCTCGGTCTTGTTACGCTGACAAACTAGGCAGTTGCGGATGTAGTCCTGAATAGCTGTCCGGGCCTGTGGTAGATGGAAGTCACGACGAAGACGGTGTAGCGATTTCTGAATACCCTCATGGCCGGTATCATGGGATGCTGCGAGTATATCTGCCACAAGTGGTGAGGAAGGTGGAACATAGGCACAACGCTCAAAAGTGACAATGCCATCGATGAGTGCCCATGGGGGTCCCAGCTCGCCGTTCTCTAGTTGTTCGCGGAATGCCATGAGAGCTGGGTCAGTGTGTGTAGCCCGACGAAGTTCCTCAAATAGATCAAAGGAAGGACCGCTTATGGCGCACACACGGGGCGTCCCAACCCAATGATGTGGTGGGATAGTCGCGGGGCGCTGGTCCAGAAGGAACTTGAGGCTGTAGTGATCGGTTTTGACAACGAAGGCACGACCCCAGAGATATGGCCGCCAATGGCGCACAGCTTGTACGAGACCAATGAGCTCGCGCTCGTATGCAGCAAGGGAGACATGACGAAGAGCAATAGGCCGACTGAAGTAAGCAATGGGTCCCGCACCTTGGTGTAACACTGCGCCGAATCCCGAACCAGAGGCATCACATTCCACAATGAATGGCACGGTGAAATCCGGAAGTTGAAGCACTGGTGCTGTAGTCAGGGCAGTCTTCAATCTTGTAAAAGCATGTGTTGCCTCCTCAGACCAGAGAAATCCATCCTTTTTGAGCAAAGCTGTGAGGGGTGCTGCAATAATGCCAAAATCGCGGATGAACTTCCGATAGTAGCCGGCCAACCCCAAAAAACCGTGGACCGCATGAACTGTGCGCGGCACCGGCCAGTCAACAACAACCATAACCTTTTGATTGTCCATGGCGACACCGTTGATGGAGATGACGTGACCGAGGTACGTAACCGACTCCTCCCCAAAAGAGCACTTGGAGCGCTTGAGAAATAACTGGTGCTGGCGCATGAGCTCCAAAACGACTCGCACATGTCGAACATGCTCCGACCATGAAGCGCTGTACACCAAAATATCATCAAAAAAAATACTAACACAAATTTGCGTAAATGGGGTCGAAGTACGTCGTTCATCAAAGCCTGGAAGGTTGCCGGCGCATTTGTGAGTCCAAAAGGCATGACGAGGAACTCAAACAGGCCCTCGTGTGTCCGGAACGCTGTTTTGTGGATATCCTCAATATGCATGCGCACCTGGTGATAACCAGATCGCAAGTCCAGCTTTGTGAAGAAGCGGGCGCCCTTTAGCTCGTCCAGTAGCTCTGTCTACTACAGGAATAGGGAACTTGTCCTTGATGGTGTTGGCGTTGACGCCACGAAAATCGACGCAGAATCGCCAGGAGCTGTCGTGCTTCTTCACCAGAAGAACGGGCGAAGAGAACTCAGAAGTGCTGCGGTGGATAAGACCACGCTCCAACATGTCCGTGCACTGTCTCTCGAGCTCGTCTTTTTGGATAGCCGGGTAGTGATATGGTCGAACAGCCACCGGTGCGGTACCAGGCACCAAGCGGATGCGATGGTCGTGAGTGCGAGGCGGCGGCAGGCCCCGAGGCTCTGCGAAAACGTCAACGTATTCATTGAGGAGGCTGCCAAGAAGCTCCCGGCCGGAACAAGCGTGAATGTGGTGGGGTTGGGTTGACGCCGCGATACCATACCACTCAACGCGAGGGTCGGACCGCCAGAAGGACATCCAAAGACGCGTGAAGTCCCAAAGTATGGGCCCGAGTGTCTTGAGCCAGTGTGTCCCGAGAACGACGTCAAACCCACCCAAGGGAATGGCGTAAAGATCGACGCGGAAGTCTTCTTGGCCTATGGTGATGGCAGCCTGCCGAACAAGACCACCACATGTGACGTGATCTCCATTGGCTACTGTTACGCGGAGGCAGCGCCCTGTGGAGAAGTGGCTGCCCACTTGTGCAGCAAGCTCCTCGTTGATGAAATTGTGAGTGCTACCAGAGTCGAGGAGAGCGACCAATTCGCGCTCGCCTACACGGACCACTAGCTGCATTGTGTCGCTGGTACGTACGCCGGTGATTGCGAGCAGCGAGATGTGTAGGTTGTCACCATTGTCTTCCTCGTTGTCGTTGGCGGACTCGATGTAGAAGAGACGCTTGCAGCGATGTCCCCGGACATACTTCTCATCGCAGTTGAAGCATAGTCCCTTGCCGCGTCTGTCCTCCATCTCGGCGGCGTTAAGCTTTTTGAAGACAGGCCCGCCCCCAGAAGAGGGGTCGCCTGTGGCAGCACCTGGGGCTGCTGGGACAGGGCGTGTAGGACAACCAGGGCGCGTTGGAGTGGCAGCAGCAACCGTGGTCACCATGGCAAGGTGCTCATAGGAGACGGCCATGTCCATAGCATCCTCGAGAGTAGCTGGACGCAGCAGCTCAACCTGTGTTTTTAGTGGCTCGCCCAGATTATTGGTGAAGATGTTGTGCTCCTCGTCATCTGGGATGGGATTGATGCGGGACAAGAGTTGGAGGAACTGTTTAGTATACTCCGCCACCGAGCCTGTACGGGAGGGAGATGAGCTCACCGAAGGGATTGGCACGTGTGGGAGGGCCAAAGTGCTGGCTGACCCGCGCAACAAAGTCTGCCCAAGTTGTCCGGCCGATCTTCTCCTCTAGATGGCCATACCAAAGGGCAGCCACATCTGTTAGATGGTATGACGCCATCCAAGTCTTGTCCGTGTCAGGCGTGCGCTGGCCAAGGAAAAACAAATTGCATCTAGTCAACCATGGTCGAGGGTCGCCTTCACCGTTGTAGGTAGGGAAGTCGAGCTTGTAAAGGCGGGGTGGACGCTCGTCGGCGGAACCAAGTGGAGCCTGCAACCTGAGTTGACCTCCGACGCGGGCAGCCGCTGATTGGGTGTCGGCGGTAACGAGGGAAGGCTCGCCACGGCTCGCACGCACGCTCCAACCTGGTGATGGCCAGGTTTTGTGCGCGCTGTTGTTGTGATAGATCGCTGAATTCTGTTCTGAACGCCGTCAGGGCATCGGTGACATCCTTTAGGGCCTTGGTCATGTCGCCGCGGAGGAGTTCGACGCCCTCGGCCAGATCGCCCAGATTTTGCTGGACGTCCTCGAAATCTGCATGTTCCTTGGCAGCGAGGTCTTCAGGGGTTTTAGGAAGATCAGGCTTCTTGGGAGAGGACGACATGGTTGCAGGCGCAACGGAGATCGATGAATCTGATACCAAATTGTCAGATGCTTGGGAATTAGGAGCGTTGGGAGTTGATTGTAGGTTGTAGCTGTGCTCTACGGGAGGATGAGGCTTGAAGCCTCGTCGCCCCGTGGCAGGGAAGAGGAGAGGTGCACAAGGCGCAGGGTAACCAAGTTGTGTTTTTTTCTTGCTTGATTCGTTCCTCCACAGGGAGGCAATATAAATAGTCAAGTTACATGACGACTCCTAGTAGAAATAGAAACAGACTCCTACTTGTTTTAGGAACAGTAGGGAAAACCTTCTTTGGGACAAAAAACCCTTCCGTTTCCAAACCTGATACTAATTGATACTAATTTGGACACCCCCTGTCCGCTGGCCTCCTCTCTCGGGTTGTACGTCTCCTATACGTACGCCCCCACATGACATAAGATGTTAACAGTTTAGCCATGATATATATTCACTGCATGTTCCTAGAGTTTCTCGATCAAGTAACTTCAGAAAAAAAAATATCGAAATCTAACGAAACACGTAGCAGATGGATAAAGGTATACTAGCAAGTCAATGACATGATAAAAAAAGGGCAGCCCGGTGCACGTAGCTCCCGCTTGCGCAGGGTCCGGCCACTTTGGATCACGGGGGAAGTCGGGGTGGCGCAACGGCGGGGTGCGGGGCGGGCGGCTACTAACAGACGGGGTCGGCGGCGGCGGCGCGGGTGTGGGTGGGGAGGAATGAGAGAGTGGAGAGAAGAGAGGGGGGCGGGACGGCCGTTAATGTACCCGCCTCTTTGCCGTCCGCCAACGGTCGGGAAAGATTCTTTGCCGTCCGCTTGCAGATGGCAAAGAGGTGGGGCCAGTGGGCTTGAGTTGGTTAAACAATAACAGGACCCACCCACCTCTTTGCCGTCTGCTAGCGGACGGCAAAGAACGGGCTGATGGCAAAGACTTTGTTTGCCATCAGCCACATCTTTGCCGTCTGTTTTCTTGTGGCTGACGGCAAAGACGTTCCTTGCCGTCAGCAAGCGGACGGCAAAGAATGGGCAGACGGCAAATAAGCTAATTCCAGTAGTGTTATCCCAAACCATCACTTGCATTTTTGGAACAACAGATATCATTCTTCTAACATTGAATTACAAACTCTAGAATGACAACTTACCTTCTAGTTTATACATCACATAATTCTGTTTTTTATGCATCTTTTTTCATTAACATTTTAGAGCTTTGATAACTTGTCAAGCTGATATACCAACAGTACAACATCATAGGAGTTATGTTTCAGGACCTATATGTCCATCATACAGCGGTAGCTAATGCTTTTTGGTGTCCACAAGAACCTTGTGTTGGAAATGCGGTTTTTAGGGAAACATTATAGCCGTAGAAAATAATATGTGTAAGGGAACTAGAACAATATATATCCATGATGTTGAATTCATATACAAAGTGGAAACAGTAAGGCTTACATACTAGATGAGTGATGGATGAGAAAGATGAAGATACAATTTTTTGCCCTTATTGGATTTCGTTGTCTGCATGTCTGCTGCCCCAGTTAAAGTTTGCTTCTTGAGAGAAGTGTTAAGGGCTGTGTTTGTCTTATACTAATAATAGGGGGGCAAAGGTATTCAGACTGCATATGAGTCACACACATTAATCAACACATGAGGTGTGGGCAGTTAGCCTAGCATAAATGGCCCGCAACAAGATAGTACAATGTTTTCACAGCCACATGAACCCTGATAACTTAGCTTCATGTCCGGTATGTCAGGAAATCTTTAATCGCAACATTTTCTCCCCCCTTGAGAATGCAGTTCATAATTCTGTTTGTCCAAGAAGGCATGAAGTATTGTTAAACTGCATTCGTCTCATTGCACTGCATGCAAAGAGTACAAATGTGCAAACCACAAACTGTCTAATGCTTCCATTCAACGTGTCATGCCATCTCATTCAGTCATTGAGTTGCCATTCACCATGGTTGGTCTAAATCGTATGTGCCTCTGCTGGAATTTTTGCCAAGCTTATCATTAACTTTGTGGCCTAATATTGGAGCTTTAACATGAACATATGATATACTTAGTGTTTGTTAGCGGTGCCATGGTCTTGATAAGTACAATCCTCCCAACAGAGGCTAGCACTCTTTCTGTTCTATCTGTCAATTTTCTTATGTATCTTATCTAGTAGATATATACATGTTTGTAATCAGATTTCAGTAGTCTGCCAAGTCTTGGTTAAACTCTGTGTAGAACATGCAGTCCCAAGCCATACTTCATGTAAGCATCTAAATTTTGTATCTGCTGTATCAATATGATATAGAGTGGAGTTGGCTCTGGCCTTTGTAAGTTAAATGAAACAATACAATTATCTTTCTCATGCATTTCTTTTGGATATGGATCATTCAATCAGTAACTGAATATAGTTTCATGACACAGGATGCCGGTTCTCCTCCTCTACATTTGTGCATTCCTGTTCGATGTTGCTGGCGTGAAGAAATATGGAAGGGAAGGCTTGGTCTATTTTGTCAATCTGTTGAAAACCAGAGGTGGGCTTCAAGAGATATACAGGATTATGTGGTTGCCTGGCTATGTCTCTCCCTATGACGATTCTGCGAACTAGTTATGAGGCTCAGGTTCTTGATGTGCATGCATGAGAAACAGACTGCATCACCTTGGGTATTTTCTGGATGGGCATGTATCGGATCAAACTCCTAGAGATTTGCAAGGAATTTTGTTTAGTTTAAGGGATTTGGTGTAGTAGCGCCTCATCCAAACAAGCCCTTTGTTCGGGTGTAGAATATGGGAGCCCCAGTCTGTAATATATGTGCGTATTAGTTCTCATTTGTATAAGCCACCATATGTCTAGTAGTATCTAACTTATCTTAGATATAAATTTGCCCCCTTTTCCTATAAATCTTACTGAAATTCTGTGGTGGTCATTATACATACATCTACCAGCTGGTATCTGATGTTTGTAAGTGCGAGGTGTGCTTTTATGGAGTACTACAATCCAAGATTGTGTGTGACCGTGCATGTACAGTATCTGGACATAAGCACATGCGACGGATCGCAGCACCCCAAAGCTACACTGCATATGTGGCCTCCTACGAAGAAGAAAGAGAAATATTATGCTTGATTTGTTTAAAAATTGGGCACAAGTCCCAATCGTTCACTGGCAAACCCTGAAGCAGAGAAAGATTCATGTTAGTTATGAATGAAAAAACATGAAAACAAACTCTAAACGGATATTCTACATATCCTTCGAAGGATTTCTCCTTTTGCTCCTTAGCCCACGGGGTATTAGCAACTGTTTTCAGTTGTTGTTCCCTTTCAAGGGTAGGTTCTTACCCGTTACTCGCCCGTTCGCCACGAGAAACACCACTTCCCGTTTGACTTCATGTGTTAAGCATCCCGCCATCGTTCATTCTAAGCCAGGATCAAACTCTTCTTGAGATTCATAGTAGCATTACTTATATCTTTCTTATTTGTAGACAAAGCAGATTAATTGACTGACTTAGGCCGAGTAATCTCATCATTCACACGAGGCACTTGAGCTTGTGTTTCGCCCAACTCCACCCGTTGGACACTTGGTACGCCCTCCATCTTTTAAGCAATCATCTCATCATTCACACGAGGCACCCGAGCTACTGTTTGGTGCACCTCCACTGTCTGGTCATCGGGCACACCCTCCTCCTCATTCACAGGAGACACCAGAGCTAGGGTTTGATTCAAAGGAGACACCAGAGCTAGGGTTTGGTCCACCTCCACTGGTCGGGCATCGGGTGCACCCTCCATCTTTAGCCCAAGCATCTTACCATTCACACGAGGCAGTAGAACTAGTATTTGGCACATCAGCCATTCGGCAGCCAGTACGCCCTTCTCTGGCTCTGGCTCAATGTGCTCATCAATCAGATGAAGCAGCCGATCCAATGTTTGGTTCACCTCCATCTGTTGGGCATCTGATACGCCCTCCGTCTTTGGCCCACCTCCACATAGCATGAGCACCTTTATGTAGTTGAAGTCATCAAATACCAGGACGCGCATCAGCTCGCGTCTCCCGGGTTTGCTCTTGGATAGCGCCAACAGGAAGTTGAAGAGAGGACTCACGAGCTTCTTCATGCCGCTCAAGTCCGGAAGCACCGACACGGTATAAAGGAAGAAAACAGGAACCCCGCGCGAGACACGCATACATCAGCTCCGCTCCCTGGTTAAAACATCGGCATTTTTGAACTGTATAATCGTAACCAGGCTTAGTGAAACACGAGAATTAATAATAATTACCTGATGTAATCAAGGGGACCAATGCTTTTGTGGATATCCTTGAAGGCCATTGTGAGGCCAATAACTATGCATTCATCAGGAAAAGTTCAGTTCAGCTCAGCTCAGAAAGAAGAGGAAGCCATGTTTTCACATAGGATCTTATAAGGAATCAATGGAAGTGGCGACTAACCGAGCTGGACCCGGGTGATAAGGTCGTTGCAAAAGCCCCGTTTTCATACGTTGGCCGTGAGGACGCTAAGCTTGTAGAAGGCGTAGGCAAGCACCAAGTCCAGGCACGTCGATGAATCCATCTTCCACACCTGCCACAGCCCCACGCATGTCAGGAGGGATCCATCTTCCACACCTGCCATAGCCCCACGCACCAAGTCCAGGCATGTGGAGGGATCCATCTTCCACACCTGCCACAGCCCCATGCACGCCGGGAGGGCTCCTGCTCACACGCACACCAATGTTAATCACTTGTGTTGCAGTTATTCCATAGCTCAATTGAGAAATCTCACCAACCAAGATAGATGATGAGTGGTACAATAATTTTTGTAGTTACAAAATAACTAAACTAATGCGCTTGTTTTTTCTAAAAAAAAATGTGTGTTATTAATGCATTAATTACAAATGCATGCATACATGGTCAATAAATGACCAAAAACATTTATATGCATAGAGGAATTGGTAAGTTTTCTTTTTAATCTTGCATGCAATGATTTAATGCACCTCAAAACCTGAACATATATATGATGAAAATCAATAAAATTAAAACTTATAAAACAAAAAAACAAAATTCTAAGATAAGCCATATATATAAATCAAAATAAGTACATAATCATCATGCGCGTGTATTCCTACGCACCGAAAGGCATGCCGACGTGATAGTCCTCCACGTCGAAGATGGTCCGGACGGAGAGCATGTGCTTCAGGTTGTCCAGGAGGGGCCGGAACGCGCCCACCGGCACCGCCGCCTCCTCCTCCTTGTCGGCGTCCTGATCCCGGGTGAAGCGCTCGTCGTAGCTCGACGGCGCCCAGGGAAGCACGGGCATGCTGCCGTGGCCACGGGCGCAGCTCTGCACGAGACCGGTAAGAGTCGAGTGTAGTCAAGATCGCCAACGAATCAACGTACACATCTATACATGGATTGATATAACAAGGATTGCGAGCGGTGCTCACCAGCGTCAGGGAGCGAGTAGTCCGGAGGCCCGGGAGGCGGACCGGCGCGTGCGCAAGGCGGCGAGAGGAGGACGGCGCCGACACCACCGTGGCGGCGACGAGAGCCGCGCCAGGGGACAAGCCGCAGAACTCCATGGATCGATCGGTGACGCGCGACACTTGGTTCGCGCCACATACGGATCGACCGCGAAGTTCGAACCCGTCCGCTGTTTCGCCGCCATCCCGCCGCCGTTGCTTGTGAACTACTAGCTAGCTACGTCGTGAGACGCTAACTTGGTACGCGCGTATCGGGTCTACATAGTTTCGGGTCCGCATTACTACTGTCTTTTTTTACGGCTAAAAGACTTTATTTCTCAGATATGGATGGGTCTTTTACAATAAACTAGCAAAAGAATCCGTGCGTTGTAACGGGAGAGAAAACATAACACATGCTCTTAACTCAACAACCATCACTCAAGACCACAATAGGTCCATCTCCTTTATTTTTACGAGGCATCATATTTGTGTTGCCGCTTATCCCCCTTATCACCCTCGTCGGCGATGGCCTCGGTGTTCACACAAAACAAAAAAAAATGTGTGTTGAATATGGTTAATCCTAAGGCGTCTCTCTCTCCCTCTCTCTCTCGCTCGCTTTCTCTCACTCTCACGATGAGAAATCTGTTGTTTTCCCCTACGATATTTTTCAGAGGTATGCATGTGTAGTTATCGATGTTTTCTTTTCCATATATGGTTATATTTGGATGTTTATTTGCAATCCGGATCGCCGTCGGTATGAAAAAAACGAATCTTGCACTATAAATTATAAGTTTGCTTCCATAACAATATTTTAAAAATATTTAACATGTAAAATTAACATCATATTTAGATTCCACACATTTTTCTAATAAAATTTCATATATAATATGTTAAAATCGAAGTTACGGTTTAAAAGATACAGATAATTTAGAAAATCATTTGGTTTGACTTAAATATATTCCAAAATAATATTTAAAAGTACTTAACAGGTAAAATTAATATCATATTCATATTCTACATATTTTTCTAATCAAATTTCATATATAACATGTTCAAATCGGAGTTACGGTTTAAAAGATATGGATAATTTTAAAAAGCATTTGTTTGACTTAAATATGATCCGCGGATGAATTACCTGAAACATCAGGGGGGTTTTTGAAAAATGTAAAATAACGGTTCGGGTGTGACTTAAATCCGGACGGCGGGTTGATTTCAAAAAAAGAAAGGAACTTTTGTGTAAAATATGAAAATAACGATTTGTTTTAACTTAAAACAGGACTACGGTTTAATTCTCTAAAATAGAGGGACTTTTCTGAAAAATGCCATGACGGACGAAAGAAACCCAATTTGCTTTATTATTAGGTAAAGATTAGACCAACGTCCGTGCATTGCAACGGGGAACGCATGTATATATGGGTGATATATTCACGTGATGCTCTCAAGAATCAACTCAACCAAAATTTTGTCTGCAAAGGAGGAAAAAGTATACTCACATTCTTAAAAGAAGACATGTGCAAGGCATGAGGATCAAGCTCTGCGGATGTGATAGGAGTAGAAAAACTTCCAAAATTTCTCAAGCACGAACATTTGCCGGCCTATCTTCATGGGTTTTTTGCCAAGGCTACCGGTATGAGCTCACACAGAAGTTTTGAGTTCACACACTTGTTACTTCCGTCCCTAATTTCTTATAATCACATTGTTTAAGCAACAAGTCCTGTCATAGAAAATCCGGTGCAAAAATAAATATGAGAAATCAACTACAGTAAGTGATGTAAACATTAAAGTTTGTTCGCTCGATGCAGTGAAATCTTCCGTAGGCATACCTACAACAAGTTATGACTTGTAGTCATATATATCCAATGTAAGTATATAGCATTGTGTTTCCCTTGAACAAGAAACTTATGTTTTCTGAAAAATAAGCGATATGAAATTGTGGAGGGAGCAGCTAGGAGAATAAGACGACTTGGTGAAACCTTCTGCCCTATACATAATTGTTAAAGTGTAGGAAAATCAATCATCAAAGCAGCAAAACAATGTGATTATGTTCAAAAGAAGTACTTCACTAATTAAAACATATGTAGGAGAAAAAAAATATTGGCCTATATTGGCGATATAGGGAGAGATTCATGTTGTCCGTTTGCTACCTCTCATGGCCACCCAGTGATCCTCTTAGGCGTGAACTTTGTCTAAATCACCAAGGGCTGCTCCTATTTGCTGGTTGTCATGAAAATTATGCAACAGATAGGGGACATGTCGGTACAAATCACGCACGCATCGATGAATTACATGCGTCAGAGAGGGGACAACAGTTTGTACCTCTTGCATCCCTCAGGTCGGGCAATACCAACACCACACCTGCACGCATATTACAAGCACCACGTACACATCAATCAGGGCAGAGATCAACACAGGGCCGGCCCTGTATTTCGGGAGGCCCTAGGCGAACTTGACGACATGGGCCTCTATGTTCTAAGTCCTAAGACCATATATATATGCGCGTTATATATATATAACTTATTAAAAATAACTTTTAATCACACATCTTTAATTTAAAATATGACTATAATAATTGAAATATTAGAATACTAGATACTAAATAAAGAATAAATAAACTACTGAATTGTCAAATTTGGGGTTTGGGGGGATGGATAGGAACATGGATGAAAAACGAGCAGAGTTCAAGACTTCCAGTCGGATGTATACTTGTATAGGTATTGCCGCGGTGCCGCCTTGTCGGATGCCGGATGGTCGGGCTGCCGCCTGCCGGACTACTGTGCGGCAGCGCGGACAGCGGCAGCCAAGGCGAGGGCAACGTGACAAGGGGCAAGGCGCCGAGCGAGAAAGCCGACGGGCGCACAGGCGAGGGCGACGAACCTACGAAGGAAATTAGGAAAACAAGCAGTCACGTACCTGACCCTGGCAACTGGCGTGAGTCGCGGCGCGGCTTCGCGTTCGCTAATCGATCAGCGATCGCTAGCTAGCTATCTTTTCTTGTTTTTTGCTGAGATAACTTCATCATGGGCCCCCTCCTCGCCTGGCCTTTGGCCGTCGCCCCGTCGCCCATACCCCAGGGCCGGCCCTGGATCAACACCATAGATGCAGGCATCCAACAAGCTACTCAGGTCGCCGTTAGGGCCTTAGCCAGCCGCGCGCCCACACCCCTCCCGGAATCGCCTCCCCACACATCCTTAACAACCGTCATTTGGCTGACTCAGCAAAAACAAGAAAAAAGATGAGGGAGGTCCCTCGCAAGAAGGGAAAGGGAAAGCGGATTAGCTGCCTATGTCCCACCATCGCCGGAGCCCTAGGTCCGGCTGTCGGAGTCCATGATTTGGTGCCAGCGCACGGGAAAGAGAGAAACTTGTGATGGATTGGGAGGCTCAGGAGGGAGGAAGATGATAGTGTTAGATAATAACGAGAATAAATGAGACACGAGAGCACACGGATTTTTACGTGGAAACCCTTGCGGGAAAAAACCACGGACGCACGAAGGCGCAATCACTATGAGGAGTATTACAAGCACGAGACGACAGGCCATCTGAGGTGCGACTACATGGGGTATATATGAGGGCAATATATGAGAGTCCTTGGAGGACAAGTAAACGAGTTGTACTCGTATGCGTCGGTACCAACGCAAAGGCGCACACCATATGTATTACGTCTACTCCAATACGGTATAGTTTGGCTCACAATTTAACAATCTCCACCTTGAGCCAAATTCCCTTCAGTAGTCGTAGAAAGTAGATAACTCCATCCAAATCAGTATAAACACCTTGTGCGTCAAAGTCCACAGGATTAGTGAGAAATACCAACTAAGCCTGAGCAAAGCTCAAACTTATTGGTCGGAACTGGCTTTGTCATCATATCAGCAGGATTATCATGAGTACTTATCTTGCATACCTTTAAATAGCCTTCAGCAACAACATCTCGAATATAATGAAATCTAACATCAATGTGCTTTGTCCTCTCATGATATATTGGATTTTTTGTAAGATATATGGCACTTTGATTGTCAGAAAATACGTTAGGGCAAGATGAATCTCCACAAAGCTCAGTGTATAAACCTTTCAACCAGATAGCTTCTTTGCATGCCTCAGAAATAGCCATATACTCAGCATCAGTAGTGGAACAAGCCACAATAGACTGCAAAGTTGCTCTCCAACTCACAGCACAACCACCAATGGTGAAAACATAAGCTGTGAGTGATCTTCTCTTATCCAAATCACCAGCAAAATCAGAATCAACAAAACCAACAAGTCCATCTCTAGTTTTCCCAAACTGTAAATAAGCATTAGAAGTACCTCACAGGTATCTAAAAAATCCACTGAACTGCTTTCCAATGCTCTTTTCCAGGATTAGCCATGTATCTACTGACAACACTCAATGCATATGATAAATTCGTACGAGAACAAACCATGGCATACATAAGTGAACCAACTGCACTCGAATAGGGAACTCTAGACATGTACTCAATATCTGCATCTGATTTAGGACATAAAACTGATGATAATTTGAAGTGTGCAGCTAACGGAGTACTTACTGGCTTGGCATTATGCATATTAAAACGACGAAGAACTTTATGAATATATCCCTTCTGACTTAGATATACTTTTCTAGACGGTCTATCTCTGGATATTTCCATGCCAAGTATTTTCTTTGCTGCACCCAAATCCTTCATCTCAAATTCATTACTCAATTGCTTCTTTAGTTCATTAATCTCTGACATACTCTTTGCAGCAATTAGCATATCATCAACATAAAGGAGCAAATAAATAGTTGAACCTTTGACAGTTTTCAAATAAACACAACTATCATAATTAGACCTTTTGAAACCTTGAGAGAGCATAAAGGTGTCAAATCTCTTGTACCACTGTCTAGGGGATTGCTTCAATCCATAAAGAGATTTCTTTAACTTGCAGACAAGTTTTTCTTTTTCAGGAATAACAAAACCTTCAGGTTGTTCCATATAAATATCCTCTTCTAATTCTCCATATAAGAATGCAGTTTTAACATCCAATTGTTCAAGCTCAAGATCATGCATGGCAACAATACTAAGTAAAGTGCGAATAGAGTTATGCTTCACAACGGGAGAAAAGACTTCGTTATAGTCAATACCTAGAATCTGGCTATAACCTTTAGCAACTAACCTTGCTTTATATCTTGTCTCATCATTAGGAGAAACACCTTCTTTCCTCTTGAAAACCCACTTGCAACGAATAGGTTTCTTCTCTCTAGGTAATTTTACTAAATCCCAAGTGCCATTCTTTTCAAGTGATTCCATCTCATCATGCATAGCGGTCATCCACTTATTACTATCAACAGAAATAATAGCCTCAAAATATGAAGAAGGCTCAGAATTATCTTCTATTTCTTCTGCAACAGATAAAGTAAAAGAAACAATATTGCACTCTTCAATTAACCTGTCAGGTTTATTAATACCCCGCCTGACTCTGTCACGTGCGAGATTCCAACTGGGTGGAACAATAGGCTGATTTGGAGTGGGAGTGACATTATCATCATTAACGACGGGTTCATCATATGCATCAACAATTTCATTACCAGATGTATCACCTTTATCAATAACATGCTCCACCTGAACAGTAGGCTCCTGAACAATAGGCCGCTGTTCACTCTCAACGGGAACATTAGTAGGTGAAACATCATGTAACGTAGCAGATTCATTAAAGATAACATTTATGCTAATAACAACCTTCTGGGTTTCAGGATTCCACAATTTAAAACCTTTAACACCAGACTTATAACCAAGAAAGATGCACTTAACAACCCTAGGCTCCAACTTTCCATTATCAACATGAGCATAAGCAGTGCAACCAAAAACTCTCAACTGTGAATAATCAGCAGGTGAACCAGACCATACCTCAATTGGAGTTTTCTTATTAAGAGCAATAGATGGTGAACGATTAATGAGATAATAAATGAGACAACAAGCAGTGGAAGCGGCCTCAGCCCAACAACGCCTATGCAAACCTGCATTGGACAACATGCAACGAGCTCTGGAAATAATGGTCCTGTTCATGCGCTCAGCAACACCGTTTTGTTGAGGAGTATAAGGAACGGTGTAATGTCTGACAATGCCTTCAGACTTGCAATAATTCTTAAATTGCTTAGAACAGAATTCCATACCATTATCAGTGCGAAGTATTTTTATCTTCTTTTCAGTTTGTCTCTCAATCATAATCTTCCACTCCTTAAAAGCTGAGAATGCTTCATATTTATCTTCAAGAAATAAGGCCATACTTTTCTCGAATAATCATCAATAATAGTCAGCATGTAACTAGAACCACCTAGTGACTTTCTGCGAGATGGTCCTCATAAATCAGAATGAACATAATCAAGAATACCTTCAGTTGTATGAACCGAAGTATTGAACTTCACCCTCTTGTGTTTGCCGAAAATACAATGCTCACAAAATTTCAATTTACCAGGTTCATATCCATCAAGAAGACCTCTCTTATGTAACTCTGCTAAACCAAGTTCACTCATATGTCCAAGTCGCATATGCCAAAGGTTAGCAGCATCACAATCAGACTTCTTTGAAATAACTGGAGTAGCGTTACCTGAAACGGTAGAACCTCGTAGGTAATAAAGACCATTGGTCGAACTTAAATCACCTTCCATCACAATAAGGAAACCTTTGGTGACTTTCAAAACACTATCTCCACCTGAATACTTGTACCCCTTTGCATCAAGGGCACTCATAGAAATAAGATTTCTCTTCATCTTTGGAATATACCGAACATCTGTCAAAGTTCTGATTATGCCATCAAACATCTTGATTCGAATAGAACCTATCCCTTCAATCTTGCATGGTGAATTATCAAAACCCAAAACGGAACCAGCAGAAGTAGTAGAATCAAAAGCATTAAACCAATCTCTATGTGGACACATATGAAAAGTGCATGCAGTGTCAAGTGCCTACTCATCATTGGTCTCAGCACATCCAGCAATAACGACAAGAGCATCATCGGAACTATCATCACGAGCAACATTAGCAGAATTTTCACCTTGTTTGTTACCTTTCCTATTTTCCTTGTTCTGCAACTTGAAACACTCTGAGATGTCATGCCCGTCTCTCTTGCAATATCTGCAATATTTTTTGTCTCTGGATTGCGACCGGCCCCTGTGGCCGTTCTTACTTTTGCCTCTGTTTCCATTATTGGAGTTCTTCTCCTTTGTCCTGCCACGAACAGATAATCCCTCTGCTTGGGATGAACTTGAACCATCATGAGGCACCATTAATTTCATCTTCTCCTTAGAGTTCAAAGCTTCATAAACTTCATTAAGTGTGAGAGTATCACGACTGTATAATATGGTGTCTTAAAATTGATATAAGAACTTGGCAGTGAACAAAGTAACATTAAAGCAGTATCTTCCTCTTCATACTTAACTTCCATTGCAGATAGATCGGATATGATCTCTTTAAATTCAGAAATATGATTCAAAACATTACCTCCCTCGGGTAACCTGTGCGGGAATAATTTTTGCTTCAGATGCATCTTGCTGGTGAGATCTTTAGTCATGCAAATCCTTTCCAGCTTTAACCATAGAGCGGCGGCAGTTTTCTCGCTCAAAACTTCCTACAAAATATTATTATGCAAATGGAGTTGAATTTGTGACAAAGCCTTACAATCAATTCTTTTCTCCTCATCAGTCCAGTCCTGAATTTTGTTCTTCCCAAAACTATCCAGTGCTTCATCATAGTCGGACTGTGCCAACAACGCCCGCATCTTGACTTGCCATAGGGTAAACCTTGTGTCACAATCCAGCAGCGGTAGATCGTATTTCATGGATGCCATGAGTCGATAAATCTGTGTGCACAAAGTAGTACAAGCCGGTAGAAAAATCCTTAATAGAATTAATATGCGGACCAAGAATCAGAAGAAATAGCACCTGGTAGTTCGCTGGTGGCCGTAGCAGATTGACGGCAATAGTACTAGATCAGGCAACTAGCTTCCACATGAGCAGTACTCGATGGAACTAGTACTCATATACGAAATTTTCTTCGGTCTCCACGTGAGAAAGCACCGGCTGGTCAGGTACTCAGGCTGCTTGCCCCACCCTAGGGACTTGGAGCCTATAGTGAGGGCGTTAAGCGGCAGCAGATGTAAACACTGCGTACGGAGCAGCAGCGGCAACGCGCGGAACAGCAACAACGGCAGCTTTGAGGGATTTCCGCGGGTTGGAAATCGAGTCGGTCTCGGCGGATTAAAAAAAAGCGATCACGTGAATCGCAGAACGGCGGCGACCCGACAAACCGCAACCCTAACTCTCGATCTCAAATCTCGTATCGTATACCACTTGTTAGATAATAACAAGAATAAATGAGTCACGGGAGCACACGGATTTTTACGTGAAAACCCTTGCGGGAAAAAACCACAGACGCACGAAGGCACAATCACTATGAGGAGGAGTATTACAAGCACGAGACGACATGCCGTCTGAGGTGCGACTACATGGGTATATATGAGGGCAATACATGAGAGTCCTTGGAGGACAAGTAAACGAGTTGTACTCGTACGCGTTGATACTAACGCAAAGGCCTACATCGTATGTACTACGTCTAGTCCAATACGGCATAGTTTGGCTCACAATTTAACAGATAGGAGCTTGAAGACCAGGACGAAGCCGGTGGATGATGGACGGCAGACGACGAGACCGGGATGAAGCCGGTGGATGATGGACGGCAGACGACGAGACCAGGACGAAGCCGGTGGACGATGGACGGCAGACGACGAGACAAGGACGAAGCCGCAGGCGGGACGTAGGCGCGCGGTGTTGGTGGAGGACGATGATCTCATCTGTCACTTCGACCAGAAAGAGAAGGGTAGATGGCGTCGACAATGATAGCGGCGGCCAGATCAGGATGAGGACCGAGAGAGAGTTGGATCGGGAGGTCTCATATTTTCTGGTGGGCTTCTTTTCACAAGAAAAATAAATACGGGGTGAAGGGGCAGGAAACCGACCATGGGGGAGGTGGACAAAGGGAGGGCAGAACATGGTCCAACGATGGAAAAGGAACCTTACTCTTCTTTTAAGTAGTAGAGAAAGGAGAAATAAAATCAGGAATAAACTCTTCCCAAACTTCAGAGCATCTAGAGCTAAAGGAGTGTTTTGCTAAAGCATCAGCCACTTCGTTAGGTTCTCTGAAGGAGTGATCACATGACATTGATGCAAACTCCAGTCGCACATGGTTGCACTCTGTAATCACAGCAACATCAGGTCCAAAGGCCTCCTGTTGATTCACAACCTCTGTCATAGTTAAGCTACCAGACTCAATGATCAAACGGTTGCAGCCGATCCTCTGTGCTAACAAAATCACGTTTCTTATTGCATGTATCTCCGAAGAGTCAACTGAGTGTTGGACATATGAGCAATTTATCGAATGATTTTATTAACAGAAATACTAGATAAAGCATGACCAGTATAGTAGTGATAAAACAAGCCATACGATTTGACAAAGAGAAGGTAAGCAGTATCTTCATATATGAACTGTAACTAAACATATCTAGAGCAGACAGTATAGCAAGCTGCATATATGAAATAGAGTCTAACATATGTAGGGCAAATACTAGAACAAGGAACTGTAGTAGGACCTCTAATAGAAAGGAGAAGAACACGTACGGGACAGCAGCAGCAGAAGCGCTGGACTTGGGGTCGGTGTCGTCACCTGCCATGTCGTCGAGGAGGTCGTGGACGTCGGGGAAGAAGTCGTCGTCGGGGAAGTAGTCATCGGCGACCGGATCATCCGTGATGAAGCAGCCAGTAGTCACGCTGAGCGCTCCCCAAAAACCTTATCACCCTTCTCATGTACATGACTCAAAAGGTGCAATTTCGGAGGCCTACTGTCCCGACGTGTGGTGCACGCCGCAAGCCGGGATGAGGAAGACAACAGCAGCTTAGAGATGGAACCGATGGCGAGGGAAGGAGTAGTTCTGGTGCTTCTCTCTGGGAGGAGCGACCTCCCTTTTTATAGGCGCAAGAGAAGGAGGCGAGAGGGCAGCGACAGGAGGTGAAACGAAGAGACGGAGATGAAGAGAACAACCAACAGCCGAAGGGCCGCACCGTTCGCATTCGAACTCCACTTTCGCAAAAATCTTTTCAGCTTCCGTGTGACCTTTCGTATACCTGTAGTGTGTGGCAAAAATTTAGACATCAGCTCGGCTCATTCCTGCAACCCACGGCGGGGCGCGGCGCGACGAGGCGTGGCGAGGCGGGCGGCGCAGGAGGAGCGCGCGTGGATGTCCCTCTTGTTCTCATGCTCATACAAGTGGGGAAAGAACCTCCCTTATAAAGAGGTCCAACTCCCTCTAAACTAGCAATGTGGGACTAAACTTTAATTCCACCTTTTGCCTTGCACGAATGGGCTGCATGAGCCTTTAGGATTTATTAAGAATTTCTGCTATTGGGCTAGGCCCAAAATAGACAAAATTCAAGCAATCCCCCACCAGATCCCAGAGGCACACAAAAATTAGCTTTGGTTCCAAAACATTGTTTTATATACCGGTACTGCAGTGGAGACTATTAAGTTGAACTTCCATCTAGAACTCTATGCTACACTAGTAAGCAACTTGAACAGTGGACTGGGCCTTGAACTGCAAGTTTTCTGCGAATCTAGCTTCACATAAAGCCTTGACCGATACGTGGCTACCATGGGTCTTCCCCGCGGGTGGAGCTTATGCGTCATACTCCGTGACCTTTCATGAGTTTACTAGAGAGAACCCTACTCTCATAGATTGCGACGTTTGACAATCAGACTCATATAGGTGTGTTCTTCAAAAGATGTTCTGCAGGATAACATCTCTGCTTAAATGAGCCGCTTAGAACACGTTAAGATATACATCAACCTGCCATGCAAATTAGAAGAGTATTGCATCTTCATGGAGTGGTATTGTGAATAGTAAGGATACTCTCCTCTCAGTTGACCAACATCTTGTCTTCCACATCTAATTCACGGGATCTTCGATCACAAAGAATAGGTTACCACTGTGAACAACTCATATTGTGGGTCTCATACCCATCTCCCTCGATGCATTATCTATCACATTACGTGATAGACCCTTAGTAAAAGGATCTGCTAGATTTTTAGACGTTTGGATATAATCCAATGCAATAACTCCGGAGTTTTTCATTTTCCTGACAGACTTTAACCTTCTCTGAACGTGTCTTGATGACTTCATGTTATCCTTTGAGCTGCTCACTTTCGTGATCACAGTTTGATTGTCGCAGTTCATAAGGATACCCGGTACAAGTTTCTCAACAACCGGCATGTCATTCAAGAGCCGACGAAGCCAATCTGCTTCGACCGTAGCTGTATCTAGTGCTGTGAGTTGTGCTTCCATTGTTTAGGTGCTTGCTTAAGTCCATACAAAGACTTCAGCAACTTGCACACTTTTTCTTCCTGACCATCTAGTACAAACCCATCTGGTTGTTCCATATAAATTTCCTCGTCCAACTCTCCATTTAGGAAAGCAGTCTTAACATCCATTTGATGAACGAGAAGACCATATGAGGCAGCTAGTGAAAGTAGAACTCGAATAGTGGTCAGTCGAGCCACATGTGAGTAAGTATCAAAGAAGTCTTCACCTTCCTTTTGGGTATAACCCTTAGCCACGAGCCGAGCCTTGTACTTTTCAATAGTACCATCAGGCCTAAGCTTCTTCTTGAATACCCATTTGCATCCTATAGGTTTGCACCCATAAGGATGATCAGTTATCTCCCAAGTTTCATTCGCCAAGATGGAATCCATCTTGCTACGAACTGCTTCTTTCCAATAGTCAGCATCTTCAGATGCATAGGCTCTGAAATAGAACTGGGAGTGTCATCTATGAGATACACAAGAAAATCATCACCAAAGGACTTTGCAGTCCTCTGTCTCTTGCTCCTAGTAGGAACTTCATTGTTCTCCTCCACATGACTTTCAAAGTGTTCTATCGAAATGGCAGGTTTGGTAATTGTAACTGGTTCCTGATTCGATGAACTAGGCATCTCCTGATTAGATGAGGTAACCATATCCTTCATGGGAAAGATATCTTGAAAGAAAGTCACATCATTCGACTCCATGATCGTACCGACATGCATGTCAGGTACCTTAGATTTTACAACCAAGAATCTATAGCCAATGCTATGAAAAGCGTATCCCAGGAAAACACAATCCACAGTCTTTGGTCCAAGCTTCCGCTTCTTTGGAATTGGAACATTTACTTTCGCCAAACAACCCCATGTTCGTTGATAAGAGAGTTTTAACCTTTTCTTCTCCCATTCCTCGAATGGAGTTATCTCTTTGTTCTTTGTGGGAACTCGGTTTAGGACATGACATGCCGTCAATATCGCCTCCCCCCACCATGCCTTGGAGAGACCCGATGTGTCTAACATGGCGTTAACCAAATCAGTTAGAGTACGGTTCTTTCTTTCGGTCACCCCATTTGACTGAGGTGAGTACGGAGGCATCCTCTCATGGATTATACCATGTTCCGCACAAAAAGCATCAAATTCATTGGAAAAATACTCTCCACCACGGTCGGACCTAAGCCTCTTGATTTTCCGTTCAAGTTGGTTTTCCACTTCAGCTTTATAGATCTTGAAAAAGGTCAAAGCCTCATCCTTAGATTTTAGAAGATACACACGGCAGTATCTAGTGGAGTCGTCAATTAACGTCATGAAATATTTCTTTCCACCTTTTGTCAAAACACCATTCATTTCACATAGATCTGAATGTATGAGCTCTAGTGGTGCAAGATTTCTCGTTTCCGCGGTCGTGTGAGACTTACGAGGTTGCTTAGCTTGCACACACACTTGACACTTAGATCCCTTGATAGTGGTGAAACTAGGGATTAAAGTTCTTGAAACGATCAGCGCTGTACGTTAGTTTCAATTGTACCGTTTCTGCACTTACGGTGTGTAAACTAAGTGATAACAACGTTTGTACTAATTGTTGAAATAACTTTTGCAGACTATTCCTATTTGCTTTGTCCGGAGGACTGAGTATCGGAAATGGTTGTTTCCAAGGTATGAACCTATAATGTTTAAATAAACTGAGTTTCTGTTCGAACATCGGTAGAGATGTGTCTTCTCTAGGCGATTGTTCTAAAAATAACTGCCTCCCCTGTATTACGGGCAAGAAGTCAGCGTGCTAGAAGGGGCTTCATTTGAAGTCTAGCTGGCACGGTTGTGGTGCTTGTCTTCGTTAACTTGGCAACGGGTAGTCGTGCCAACTTCAGGGACACCAGACTATTCTGCTTTTGTACCTTTATAGTGGCGTATGTACGTGTAATCGTGGGCACAGTTAGTTGGTTAGTCCTCTTACTGTATGACTTTCTTATCACCCTTTATATGGTATGGGTCGTAGGAAGTATAGTTACAGACGTTACTGTTGTAATCGCCAGAACGGCGGAAAGGGTCCTACTGCGAACAGTATCGCTAATCCCGTTGATCCTCGGGTTACTAGTCCTAGGGGTGTGTGTACTGTATGTGGAAAGAAGAACAGTAAGAAGAAGAACTTCAAGAACACGACCTGTAGGAACAAGAAGGGTAGTTTGAAACGAAATGGTAGTTTGAAAGGGAACAAGAACTTGAGCACCCCGACCTTCAAGACGAAGACATGGTGTAACCGTGATCTAGGAGGGAGTTATGTAGCTCGTGCACACAGGAAACGAGAGCGGAAAAGAAGGTGTAGTTCTCACGGTTACTCTAGGCCCTGTCTTTTGAGGACGGAGAATACGAAGTCGTTCCATCGTTTCAAGGAGGCACTTCCTCCTTCGAATCACTACTATGGAGGCCGTTGTTTGAACAGGCCATCGTATGTTGGCTTCACGAGTTCAAGAGATCTTTTACTGACATAGAGTACTCGAACGAGTTGGTGCCTCGCGAGAAGTCAGTAGGACATTAGTATCTTAACGAAGTACTACATGTCGAGTCACGGTCGTAGGCTCTGGGGTTTGAACCGGAGCTCACGTAGGGTGTATAGAAAAGGTAATAGTTAACTGCGTATTCGTAGTTGATACAATAGTGGTTCTTGTGAGTTCTCTCGTCGGAATTTGTCTCATAGGTAAAAGGCTTTCCGAACACGGACAACTCGTAGTTCGAGAGGAAGTCCAAACGGTTCTCACCGCAGTATCGTTGAGTACCAAACTTTGGTATTCTGGCGAGAGTGCGCGGTGGAGAATATCACCTATGGGAGTTTGTATCCTCCAGAGTACCTTCGTCGTTTTGGTGAGTCCCATTTAACGGATAATATTCCAAAAACCTAACAACCTATATACTCGTTAAATGGCTTACTAAAATAATTGTCTTTATGATCTATTTCGTACTGGTCATATCATCACTATTTTGTTCGGTACGCTAAACTGTTTCTCTTCCATTTGTCATAGAAGTATATACTTGACATTGATTTGTATAGATCTCGTCTGTCATATCGTTCAACGTATATATTTTATCTCAGATTGTATACATCCCGTTTATGATCTTGTTCCTTGACATCGTCCTGGAGATTATCTTTCCTCTTCTTGTGCATGCCCTGTCGTCGTCGTCTTCGCGACCTGAACCCCAGCGTGTCGTTGCCTGCCATGTCATCGAGGAGGTCGTGGACGTCGGGGAAGAAGTCATCGTCGGGAAAGTAGTCGTCGGCGACCGGATCGTCCGTGATGAAGCAGCCAGTAGTCACGCTGAGCGCTCCCAAAAAACCTTATCACCCTTCTCCCATACAGGACTCAAAAGGTGCGGTTTCGGAGGCCTACTGTCCCGACGTGCGGTGCACGCCGCAAGCCGGATGAGGAAAACAGCAGCAGCTCAGAGATGGAACCGATGGCGAGGGAAGGAAAAATTCTGGTGCTTCTCTCTGGAGGAGCGACCCCTTTTATAGGCACAAGAGAAGGAGGCGAGAGGGCAGCGACGGGGGTGCGAAACGAAGAGACGGAGATGAAGCGAACAGCCAGCAGCCGAAGGGCTGCACCGTTCACATGGCGCGGCGCGGCGCGGCGCGACGCGGCGTGGCGAGGCGGGCGGCGGAGGAGGAGCGTGCGTGGATGTCCCTCTTGTTCTCCATGCTCATAACAAGTGGGGAAGAAACCTCCCTTATAAAGAGGTCCAACTCCCCTCTAAACTAGCAATGTGGGACTAAACTTTAGTTCCACCTCTTGCCTGCACGAATGGGCTGCGTGGCCTCTAGGAATTTAATTAAGAATTTCCTGAAACTGCTAATTGGGGGCTATAGGCCCAAAATAGACAAAATTCTAGCACTAAGCACACATGAGGCAAGAACCATGTGGCAGCTGCAATAAGATCACCCTTTTCATCCCGGGCAACAACTCATGTGGCTCCAGACATGGTATTATATTTAGTACAAAACGAAGCATCAATAATGTTGTCAGAATTGTGATTCTGTTGTATGATTAATGATTCTATGACTTTACGATCCAAACTAACCGATGTGATTCTACGATTTTGGTCTATAGAATCTACGTTTTTACGATCCTGATAGTGAAGATTCTACGATTTGCGATCCTATCATCGGAGCTCCGATTTGATTCAGAATCATGATTTTGACAACCTTGACATCAACGTTGAACTTTAGCAATCCTCTAGTCGTTTTTTCCTCATGTGATCACATTTCCTAATAGGACATTTTGGCGACGATGATTTGACAAAATTGGTACATAGAACTTTTATAGCAAGAGCAGTTTGGTCTGGTGCTTGTACTATTTTGCCTTTAACAATCTGACAGTGCTGCCACCAGATGTACCATGCCGCAATCACGAATAATTTCCATTCTACTGACTGCACCTTCAATTCTGCCCAAGATTTCCATTGTTATGGATCCCGACCGGTCTTGGGCCACTGTTTTATTGATCTCATCGGCAAAATCCAACTCAGCCCAATTTTTTTTGCATGGGAGCAAGTGAATAATTAGTGTTGTATATCTTCCATTCCAAGTCTCCACACAGTGCACTGTGCATTTAGTGGGATGTGTCGTGCTGCTAGAACACCAAAACAAGGGAGAACACCTTTCAAAACTTTCTAGATAAAATGCTTAACTTTTTCAGGTATACAAAAGGTGCCAAGCCGATTTTCAAATCGGATTAATTTGCATACAACCTCGGGCATACTGTCACAACCATTGATCCCCGAACTGGTGTTGGAACTCCACTTGATAAGCTAGTTTTACAGAGAAAGTCCATAATCTAGTTGCACTCCACGCCACAAAATCATCCAACAGCTCCACCCGAAGTGGTACTGCACTATTCTGCGGACATCAACTGGTGAAAAAACAGACTCAATTAGATCAGCATCCCACTCGCCTGTATGTGGGTCGATTAGTTCCTCCACTTTACCAAGTAACGTAGCTCCACTAGGCGTAATAACTCTTCTATTTTCACTTGTTGGGATCCACAGATCTTTGCCAGATATCAATTTTAGATCCCGTGCGAACACGCCATATGCAACCTCTATTAAAAGTTTAAGGTTTTTTTTATCATTTATGCCACCGGTTACGTCTCACTACTCAGTTTTGCCACTAAGAATTTCAACTACTCAAAAATGTCATCGCTGCGTTAGGCAATGCTCAAAAATGCCACTGGACATCATTACCGTCAGCTCAAATCTCGTTTGTCATGTTATAATGACCAAATACCTATAGTCCAACATGTTAGCTCTCCCTCTATCTCACTGCAATAAAGTGTGTGTCCCACTTGATACCAACAACGTTCTTATTTTCCTCTAAAATTATCCTCTTACTTACTCCTGATAAGTGGGGTCCACACTTATCATTATGAGATACAAAGAGCTGACATGTGGGTATAGTGGAACTTTTGTCATATAACATGGTCAACAAGTTTGACCTAACTATAACGATGTCTAATGGCATTTTGAGCAAACATCTAATGGAACGATGTCATTTTTGAGATATCTAATGGCATTTTTGAACATACATCTCACAAAATGATGGCATTTTTTAGCAGTAGTAATTTCTAATGGCAAAGCTGAGTAGTGGGACACAACTAGTGGCATGAATGATAAAAACCCAAAGTTTAAATGTCATTGACAATACTCTGCCAAGTATATGACGATCCCTTCTTTGGACCTGCACTCAAAATGTCGCCATTTGGATAATATTTGGCACTAAGAACACGTGCACACAAAGAGTCTGGGTTCTGGAGCTGTCGCCAACACTGTTTTGCTAACATAGCAAGATTAAAACTGCGAAGGTCGCTAAACCCCATGCCTCCTTTCTGCTTTGGGATACACGGCTTCCACCATGCATCTTTCGTTTGTCCTCCATACCCCCACCAAAATCCCGCAATTTCATCCGTGATGGACTTACAAATCCCTTTTGGCAGTTTAAAGACAGACATAGCATACGAAGGGATTGCTTGGCCTACTGATTTCAACAAAATTTATGTACCTTGTATAGATAAAACTTTCACCTTTCATCACTTTAAGCATTGGCATATTCTATTAATCAAGTCAAGTGTCAATCAAGTGCTGAAAGCAACCACTTCTGTCCACTTCACCCATTGTTGGTAGACCTAAATGTTTGTCAGAAAGAGCTTCTATCATTCAGTTTCAACCTATAAAATAGAAACAACAGTGCCTCTTTCATTTTTTAACACAGTAGACGCAGAGCCTTCGTAGTCGGCGGGAACGTCTCCTCCTATTGAACACACATCGTCGAAAGGCCTAAAATAAATCCAGAAAAATGCGAGCATCGGTGTCAAGTCTAGGACTTGAACCCTGATGGGTTGAGATACCACTGTCCTCATAACCATCCAACCATAGATTGGTTTGAGCCCCTTTCATCTCTCAAAACAAGCATTCCCCAACTATATATATGAAACAACCACTCCATGCAAGAAGTTCAAGTGCATAAAAAATGAATAGTCTGCTACAACATCAGCACCAACATGCAAAAAAAACATAAAAGAAGAAAAAAAGAATACCACCAAGTGGTCGGTATCTCAGTGACGACGCAAGTCGGTGTGCAGCAGCAGTCATAGCGTGCATCAAGAGATCAAATTGGTCACAATCCCTCTGCCAAGACCGTTGATACGTCTCCGTCATATCTATAATTTTTGATTGTTTCATGCCAATGTTATACAACTTTCACATATTTTTGGCAACTTTTATATGATTTATTGGACTAACCTATTGATTCAGTGCCCAGTGCCAGTTTCTGTTTTTTGCATGTTTTTTGTTTCGCAGAAAATCCATATCAAACGAAGTCCAAATGCGATAAAAATTTACGGAGAATTATTTTGGAATATATGTGATTTTTGGGACTTGGAATCAATGCAAACGGAGGCCCACAGTGCCCAAGAGACACCAGGGCGCCCCCTAGGCTCCAGGCGTGTGGTGGTGGGTTGTGCTCACCTCGTACGTCGGTCGGGGCTCTACTTCGGGCGCAAGGAAGCTTATATTCGGAAAAAATCGTGTTAAAATCTCAGCGCAATCGGAGTTACGGATCTCCCGGAATATAATAAACAATTTTCAGCCAGACCTAGGGAGTATGAAACAGAAGAGAACAGAGAGGGAGATCCAATCTCGGAGGGGCTCCCGCCCCTCCGCTGCCATGGAGGCCATGGACCAAAGGGGGAACTCTCCTCCCATCTAGGGGGGGTGTCGGTGTCAAAACCGGCAGATCTTGGGTAGGGGGTCCCGAACTATGCGTCTAAGGATCGAAGGTAACAGGAGGCAGGGGACATGATGTTTACCCAGGTTTGGGCCCTCTTGATGGAGGTAATACCCTACTTCCTGCTTGATTGAAAATGATGAGTATAGGGGTTACAAGAGTTGATCTACCTCGAGATCGTAATGGCTAAACCCTAGATGTCTAGCCTGTATGATTATGATTGCCTCTACGGACTAAATCCTCCGGTTTATATAGACACCGGAGGGGGCTAGGGTTATACAGAGTCGGTTTACAAAGAGAGGAATCTTCATATCTGAACGCCAAGCTTGCCTTCCACGCCAAGGAGAGTCCCATCCGGACATGGGGAAAGCCTTCCATCTTGTATCTTCACGGCCCACGAGTCCGGCCCACGTCACATAACCCGGACGCCCGAGGACCCCCTATTCCAGGACTCCCTCAGTAGCCCCTGAACCAGGCTTCAATGACGATATGTTCGGCCCGCAGATTGTCTTCGGCATTGCAAGGCGGGTTCCTCCTCCGAATACTTCAAAGTAGTAGATCACCAGAACTATATCCGGCTCTGTACAATAGTCACAACCCTCCACCACAAGGGCATAACACTTAATCCAAAAGCATGATACGTCTTCACTGACAGTTTTGCTGGCGAGACGTTACATCTGGCCTCCTCATTATTTCGAATCATCTTTCTCTCTCCCGTTTCGTGTTTTGAGACGTAGTCTTCGGTGACACGTCTTGTCAAAGCAAAGATCGTGTACCCTTATTATGGGATTCTCATCAATACGGGCTTGGGAAATCCAACTGCGCCGTTCGCACGACCCCTTGGGAATAGGTGAGCTTTAAGACTTATGGGGGACGCCTGATATTCATTGCCTTTATAAGGAGATAAAGATCCCCCTTTTTACTCCACGCCTTCCTCTTCCTCAGCCCATCCGCCCTCGAGCTCCCGCGCCCATGCTTCAATCCTCTCCGTTCCCAGAAAATACTCCAGCCATGTCCAGATCTGGAGCGCAGGGCAAGTGGATGGCTTCCTTCATTACGGAGGGAAACATCAAGGAACTCCGGGAAGCGTGGTACCTGGCTAAGGAGATCGCCCACCGGCTTCTGGCCAAAAAGCAAATCATCCCTACCCCAAGCCCAATGAGAGGGTAGTTTTCATCCCCCATTTCCTTCGCGGGCTGGGGTTTCCCCTTCATCCTTTCGTTTGTGGTCTCATGTTTTACTGTGGGCTAGATTCCCATGATCTAGTCCCGAATTCCTTCCTCAACATTTCAGCGTTCATCGTCGTATGCGAGGCATTCCTCCGCATTCCCCCCACTTCGGCCTATGGCTCAAGGTCTTCAATGTGAAGCCGAAAGTGGTGGATGGCCAACACACGGATTGCGGAGGAGCCATGGTGAGCAAGCTTCCCAACATCACCTGGCCCAAGGGCACCTTTATGGAGACCGTGAAGGGATGCAGCAGGAGTGGTTCTACGTCATGGAACCTCGTTACTCCACATGGCTGCTCCTTCTGAGCTCAAGTCCGGGCCTCCAATGTGGCTGACATCCTGGCTTAACAAGGGCCTGGACTAGGCATCATCCGACGAGGTAATGACGCTGTAGAGGCACGTCAAGAGCATGGTAGACAAGAATACCAGTCTCGCCAGCGTGATCCAGGTGATGCTCTTTCGCTGGATTCTCCTCTGTCAGGCGTGTCAAGAGTATATGTGGGAGTTCGACCCGGCCGGACCCCGGACCCTGCAGCGGTTCTTCGGCATGAAGCACAAAGACATGTGGAAGCTGCTCTTCAAGACCCAGAAGAAGTGGCCGGAGACAATCGAAGACCTCGGCCATGACTGCACTCATGCAGCGACTCCCGTAAGTTCTTTGATAACCTTACTTTGTAAGTCCAAGGAGCATACTAAACTTTCCATTCTCCCCATAGGGCTAGACGAAGAAGGCGGAGCAAATTCACTCTTCGGCTCCGCTGCCCGAAGACCCAGCTATTCCTCTATTGACGAGGATGCTGGTCCCGGTGCCGTATCAGGCGCCGGAAAATAAGGCCAAGAATAAGAGCAAGGAGGCCAAGGGTGGACTCCGCCGTAAAGGCGCTTCAGACGTAGTGTCTGAAGACACCGAAACTCTCTCCTCTCATGACGAAGATGAAGAGGAGGAGGAAGAGAGCAATTCTCCCTTAAGGAGGGGGGGAGAAGAAGAGGGCAACTTCCGTGGATCTAGATGCGGAAGCGTCCAAGAAAGGGAAAACCTCCCTTACGGATGATTTCGAGATGGACGCCGACAACATCCATGGTTGGCGCCCCAGGCCGAAGCCCCTGGCCGGGTCATAAGTATTCAAAGGTACCATATATATATATATACATATATATATCCCTAATAATAAAGCACGGATTGAGTCTCCGAGTTCACCGTCGCGATGTTTTTGTGAAAAAGCCCTTGTGATTTTTGTTATTCAACCCGCGCTCCTTTTTTGAGTGAAAAAAGATTCCTTTTTTACTCCTCGCTTCATCTCCTCCTTTCCCCCAAACGAGCTAGGGTTGGAGCTGCCGCCTCTCCGGCGTGCCCGCTGGTGCTCCATCCGCCCCTCTTCTCCACCTTCTCCTCCAACCCCTACTCCTCCTAGGCCCAACCGTGGTGGACGACATGACCGCCGGTGCTCCGTCCTCTTCTATCCTCCCCTTCTCCCTCCTCCGTCCATGTCTCGTCCCCACCTCCCCTCACCCTTATTCCCCACAGGCCCACGAGGAATGAGCGTGCGCGGGCGGCATTGGTGGACGAGTTGGGCCATGCGTGGAGGACCTCAAGTACTGCCTCCCCGGCACCTCCATCGTCGTCACAACTACCAACTTCTTTGTCCCCCAAGCTACATTGCACGGATACTTGGATACGTATCGGATACGCGATACGGGGATACGCCCGATACACCAATTTTCTGAAAACATGGATACGGCGATACGTTTATATATAGATAGTACTGTTTTTCAGCAGATCCGGGCGATGTGAGTAACCCTGCTTCTCTCTATTGGCTACAAAGACAGATTTACTCTCTATTAGCTACAGAGACAGATTTAGGGTCAGTTTTGATCCATTTGTATTCAGGTAATTAGTCAAGGTGTGAATGATATGCCACTATTGATGCTGGAGGTTGTGATGCAGCGCGAGTAGCACAAGTTCATCATGTCCACTGCCGTCATTGAATATCAGGTTCAATATTCTTGATTTTTTACTTGAGCTGTTACTCATTACTTTTTTTAAATCTGGGTATATATCATAGAGTTGGTGTAATTAAATGATGTAAGGGGGTAAGGAACCAAACTGTGTAAGACGAACTTGTACTAACATGTACTCATATTAGTCCAACCTTGTTGGATATTGCTTGGAGATTTGCCCTTTTTAAGAAATCAAAAACAGTCTGTAATCTGGACGTGCACTAACGTTGCGTGAACATTTTTCTGTTTAAACTGGGCGTCCAATCTCTGTAAGCTGGGCGTCGCCTGTACTTTATATTAGTCCAACGTTTGCCAGTCCCTTATTGAATCCCTATTTAATGTAAATCCATGAACAAATATGTTTATGAACAAGTTCCTGTTTGCTCCCTGTTTGATTCAAGTCTGAAAGATTCATAGATGCTACACTTCAGTTAGTAAATAAACAAAAAGTTAGGACTGCTAATATTATGAAAGAAATATATTCCATCCGCCTCTACCCCTTGTAAATATATATTTAAATGTGCATGCCCACTTCGTCGGAACACCACCCAATGCTGGAAGACAATCCACTGTCCGATGGTGTTGCACAGTTCGCCGCAACTTCGTCGGCTGGTTCTCCACTTGAGGTATGTAGACAAGGAGGATTGAAATTATGGTCTTTGGTTTTCTGCAACCTAATGTTCATTGCTTCAGATATGTCTTTGGTCTTATTTTACCACTGGTTGTGATTGTGGTACATAACACTCTGATGTTGAAAGCGTGGATCGGGTCCTATAGTAGCTATCTTTGATTTACATCGAGAGTTTAGTTATAATTATAGGCTGGAAACATTATATTATTTTGCTAGCTTATTTTGTTTGTGAAAGTAGCTGCAACAAGTAGCAGTTCGAATTGATGCATGCAAGTAAGTAAGGCTTTGATTGGAAAATTTGTGTGTTGGCATAGGCTGAAGCAAGCACCTTTACTATCTGTATTTGTTTGAATCTTTGTGTGTTGTTATAGCTGAATCAGTAGTTTTTTTTGAAGCTTATAGCTGAATCAGTAGTTGGTGCAGCTAGCTGCAGCAATCACTAGCTTAACTTAATGCTAGCAATTACTTGAAGCCTTGATATGCTTTTGCCGACTGGGTAAACTAGCACCTCTTCAATCTGTATGCTTGAATATTTAGTTTGTCCAGCTAGCTGCTAGCAAGTAATTAAAGCCATGATCTGCTCTTGCCGACAAAATAATCTTGGACGAAACATCCAGATCACTCCACTATGGGCCCATCCAGTAGCTTATGCATCTTATAATTAGCTTTTCAAGATTATCTGTCACTCCACTATTTATTGTATTGTTATAACTGCTCCCTATTTTATTGAACTCCATGCTGATTGCATCTTTGGAAAATCTGGAATATTGTTTGAACAAGGTAATTGTTGGAGTTTTAACTTCAATTTTTGTTGTTGTTACACAAAATGTCGTCTCCGCCGACTTTGCCGAAAGACCATCAGCCATCGCCTAGACCTACTTCACTGGAGGTATCTCTTTTTCTTTGTGTAAATTATGATTGAGCTATGTTTGATTTATAGTGATTTATAGACAGGGTTTACTGATGGTTAAACTAGAAATTTAAATTGATTTGACAAAGTATTTAATGCAATTGGTCTATTGCCATAGGCTCAACCAAGCACCTCTTCGATCTGTACGTTTGTCATCTTGTTTCCTTTATCAAACTATATGCAGCAAGTAACAATTTGAATTGATGCAAGCAAGTAGTAACCATTATGGCGGCATGGTAAACTTCTAATGTTCCGTCCAGAATATCTTGCAGCAATATATGTGAACAAAAAAAATGGTGATCTTTTCAATCTATTATATGGTTCTATACCAAAGGAATTGACCCCAATTATTATCCAGGAAAAGAGTACCAGCCATAGTGCTTCTTGCTGTACAATATCCACATATTATATTTTATACTTGTGACGCAAATTTTATTCTTTTGCAAAAATATGGTTTTACAGGGTGGATGCGAACTCCGAAAACAAATTCTGCGACAACTGCTAACATTCAACGACAACCAATGTGAAGACAACATACCTGCGGGCGTACTAGAATTCCTCAGTTGTATCAAGAAAACCAAAATTAAAACTGCTATGTAAAGTCTCCAGATATTTGTGCAGATTGATTATGTAATTAAGTTACTCTGGAAACTTTATTATTTCTTCAAGATTTATTTACTTGGTGCTAACTTCCATTTTCTCTCAATAGGACATGTGCTATTATGAAGAAGGAGCTTCTCTATTGGATGGCAGACTGTGATGGTGGTTTCAGATATGAAGCTAAGGAAAGCACGCCTCATAATTTGGATGTAAACCAATAGGGCCAATTAGATATTGTTGGCTGTAAATGACATGAGTATTTAGCTTTCATAAAATCTACTTCCTCCGTCCCATAATATAAGAAATTTTTTGCTTGAAAAACGTTCTTACATTATGGGACGGAGGGAGTAGATATGTATTCTTTAACAATAAGTTGTGGATGAGGGTGGTCCTAAATGTGCGTTGAATTTACCAACATTGGTTAATATTGGTTTTACTGTCAACATTGCATAGTGAGTTTATATATTTGATACAAGTGAAGACATATTTTACAAGAATGATTATAGATCCACCTATGTTGGTGCTAGATCTATCGCTGGCATGAATTATGTAAAATAGTATGTTAATTCTGTACTTGTAACATTTCAACTCACCTGTCTAGATGAAGTGTTGCATGGCTCATCTCGCTTCTCTAACTGAAGTGATGCCCTCATGGTGTTTGATGAATTGCTATTTCTCCACCGCCCCTACATCAAGCTGCACACTAGGAAGATGGTTGACATTGGGTACAGCATGTCCCCAAAGTACATGGTTCTCTTTCTCGTTCCTTATTTCTTTCAGAAGTTCATTACTTATTTGCTTGCTAAATTTATGTTCACGAGAGACTAATTGTGTTTTGGAATTTCACAATTCCTTCTATCTCTCTGTTATGATTTTGGTTTTTTTCCCTGTTATGCTAATATAGCTGGCTGACTTAAGTAGTAAAATAAACCATGTCCCTTCCACAAAATAGGAATTTTTTACTGTTACTGTCGTGGAATTGTCACGGCAGATGTCCTTTTGCAAGGACTTAGTCGTGGAGCCATCGCAACTAGGAAGCTTAAAGGGGTTAATCGGGACAAGGACACGCGAGGTTTATACTAGTTCAGCCCCTTACGGTGAAGGAAGGCCTACGTCTAGTTGGGTTGGAATTGCTTGAGGTTCCGATGACCAGGGAGCAAGATACGCTATGCCTGGCTCTCGATCAGTTGTTTCTTGCCCTAAGCCGCTGGCGGGTCGTCCCCTTATATGCACGGGTTGACGCCCTGCGGCCTACAAAGTCTCGGCCGGCTCATAAACAGTGTCCGGCTCGGCGACTAGTTACTTCTACCTTACAGTACAAGTTATACCATCATGTCGGTTTATCTTTACGGGCCTTAGAGTTGCCTGTGGGCCTTTAAGCCTTTTAGTGAACCGCCATCTTCATGCCTTGGTCTTGGGCTTCTGATGAACCTCTATTTGCGTAACCCGGCCCCTCCTGGATGGCTTACACAAATAGTCATATCCCCAACATTAGGCCCCAGATTGATTTGAATCGGTTCATGTCAATCTTTGAAAACCTTATGAACTGGCCTTTAGTCTTCTGTCTTGCGTGAAAATTGTAACCCGCCGTGACGTCATCCTCTGGCTCCAGGTTAAATTATCATGACGTCATCTTCAATAAAACTTATATTTTAATTCATCATATCTTCAACGAATCTTTGCCTTTACTGACCCTCCCGAAAATCGAGGCGTCGGGGCCACTGGATAATGATGTCTTGGTCTCCTCGTTTCTTGCACCGTCTCAGTCGGTCCTCCTTATAAATAGGCGCGACCTAGGTCTTTTTCATTTCCTCCGGTCGTCTTCTTCCTCACACTCCCTCTTCTGCCGCTCGAGCTCCACCGCTGCCACTGTTAGAAACCTCGTCTTCACTGACTCAGGCCGCTGCATCACCCTGTTTTCTGACCAGAGAACAACGGCAACCCTCCACAGTTCTTCCACATCGGTGAGTTCTCTTTCCCCCTTTCTCAGATCTGCATTAGTACTGTCTTGAGTTCGTCGACATTCATCATCGCCCGACACAACCTCCATTAGTTCTTACCTCTAATACCTTGTTCAGATTGTAAAAACCACATAGAACTGCTGCGGAGGATGTTGTGTGCTTATTCTGTATGAAGACAGATCTCATTTCCTTGTTTTGGAAGCCCTCCTTGAGTATATGAACTTCCCTGTACTGTTTTAGGTCTAGAAATTTTTCCTTTCCAGAGCATTGTTTGATCCAAAATAATAATTGCAATTTGTGAAACCTGTTTGCTCCACACTTAGCCAAAAACTGTGTCTGTTGACTCTGTTTCAGCCATAGTAGTCCGTGTAACCGGTTTAAGATAATACCGGCTGTCAGCACCGCTTGCTTCTGGCGACTTAAGAAAACCTTAATCATCTTTAATACCTGCAGCTATTAAACATTATCACATAGTTACCTGTATGTCATTAGGCCCCTTCTTAAGCCGCCATCTTAAATAACCCAATAATGCTTATTCTCCGGGTTATAATAAACCGGAAAATTTCCTTTATCTTGTTGTAGGCTTCAATTTACCCAATGGCACCCAAAGTTGTTAAACCTCCGGTTACCTGCAACTGGGTCCCATCCATTGTTACAGAGAGCAAACTGTCCGAGTTTGTAAAGTCTGGCCATCTGCCCAAGAAGGATGTCATGTCTTATCGTGCTCCTGACCCGTCTGAGGAGAAACCTCAACCCAAGGAAGGGTAGGTGATCATTTTTACCGATCACATGAGCCGGGGATTTGCTCCTCCCGGTTCAAAATTCTTTAGAGACGTATTGTGCTTCTTTGACTTAAGACCTCAAGACATCGGGCCCAATTCCGTGTCAAATATCTGCAACTTCCAAGTTTTCTGTGAGGTCTACCTTGGAGAAGAACCCAGCCTACTTTTGTTCAGGGAATTGTTCTATTTGAACCGGCAGAATGAGCGGGCCAACGGGCCCAGTCTGGAGCTTGGTGGCATATCGATTCAAAGGCAGAGAGACTGCCTGTTCCCTTATGCTAAATTGCCGAGTCATCCAAAGGACTGGAACCAGACATGGTTCTACTGCCAAGATACTTCTCCGGCTGGTGAAAACCCGCTGCCCGGCTTCCGTGCATTGCGCCTTGAATCTACTCACTCGCTGCCGGATAAGTTGACTGCTATTGAACGTCTGCCACTCACCCCCAAGATCAAGAAGATTAAAGCTCTTTTAGGGAACGGCTTAGATGGCATTGACCTGGTCCGAGTCTGGGTTGCTTGGGAATAATTCTGTTAAGCCGCCGCCCCGGCTTAATGTGTAATTATTCAGGCGAGAAAGATGACCCTCAGCGTCATAGTCCTGACGACTTACCAGATGACGTAGTAGAATCTACAACTCAGTCTTTGTTTAAAGAGGGCACAATGAATAGTAACGCTTTCGGCTTACTACCTTTTTGCAAGAAGAACCCGGCCCCTGCAGTGAGTTTCCAGCCGTTGGGTTATTTTTTATCATGTTATACTGTATTCTTACGCATAACCCTTTATAACCTTTTACAGGCAAATGATAACTTCTGGAAAATCCAATATGATCATGAGGCGGCCAAGCAAGCCAGGCAGCCAAGAGAACCGAAAGGAAAACCGCCAAGCCCACCACTTCAAGGAAAAGGAAGCCAAGCGCTTCTGAGATGTTTCAGCTTGATGATTCTGATGATAATGAGGAAGAGGTAACTTTTTAATCTCCCTTTCTCCTTTATCACTACCTTACTGATATTAACCTTCTTTCAGGAAGACACGGGCAATAGCCAACCTGTCGAGGAAGAGGTAACTATAATCTCCTCCGACTCCGAGCTTCGGCCGCGTCTGAAAATTCGAAGAGTAACCCGGAAAGTAAGATTTTCACACCCTTTGGCTTACCAAGATCCTGACTTTATTTTGAAGCAACAACAATTTGAAAACCGGAGGCAGACCCGGACCAGCAAGGATGCAGAGCTATCCTCCGGCTTGCCTGACACAACCCGGAAGCGTCGGACTGAGGTTATCTCCAACTTATACCCTTTTTTACCTTTGGCGGGTCTAATCCATCAACCTCTCAATTCATCTGACTCCAATTACCAGGATACCTCTCCTTCATCCAGCGAGTCCATGCAGTCAAACATGCCGGCTTTTAAGACTGCCCCTGGGTAATATCAATTTATTCACCTTATGTTTTTCTTTCTTCATGCTTCTTTACTCATTTCTCTGCTTTGTCCACAATGTGCAGGTTAAGCCCAGGAAGAAAACCAAGAAGGATAAACCGGCCCAAACCCCTATGGTGACTGAACCGGAACAGGGTATAGCTGCTCCCGACTCTTCCACACATCAACCGCCGCCTGAGCTGGCTCAAGACATTGCAGCACCAACTTCTGACCCGCCTGCTGAAGATATTCTTGATGGTTTTATTAACCCGGAGGCACCTAGCCCAGTCAAAACGGCTGACCCAGAAGTGGAATTTCTCAAGGCTCAATTTGTTGAGCCGGCCAGGCCCACCGTCCTTGCCAAATGCTCGGCTAAAGAGGAGTTGCTAGAACGCCGTAAGGCCAAGATGGATATCACCGACTATACTCATTTGAGTATTGGAGAGATCGTCTCGAGCTATATCAAGTAGGTGCAAAGCAGCCGTGACCTGGAAATTGACATGGTGAAGCAAATACAGCAAAAATCTGAGGTATGACTTATGCTTCCTTACTTTCAATCATACTTACTGTACCAGCCCCCAAGTCTATTGCTTATGAATAAATATGCTGTAGACTTAGAAAAATTGCTAGAGCTGCTTGCCCGGCTTAAAGAAAAAATATTTAAACCGGATGTAACACAATACCTTTAACTTGCGATACACATTAGCCCCCAAGTGCCAAGTATCTTTGCTTGCAAAATATTTGGGACTTAATATCCAGGACCGGCTTAATAATCTAGAAAGCTTTGGTATACATTAGCCCCCAAGTGTCAAGTATCTTTTCTTGCAAAGTTCTTGGGACTTAATATTATTTACCGTAATCTTGACTACTATCCGGTGCAATTCAGGCCACCATAAGTCAATTTGAATCGGAGATTGCTGACCTGAAGAACCTCCTGGCAGCCCAGGAGATTGAAATTCAAAAGGCCAACTCCAAATTTGAATTCAACGTCTCTGAACAAGAGAAGCTGAAGAAAAATTTTGAGTTGGAGAAGAAAATTTGGACTGACGAAAAGGCCGGACTGGTGACCCGGGCCGAGACAGCAGAGGCGTTGCTGGCAAACGCAACAGCCGAACTGACCGGCTTACAACGCCAGATATCTCGGATGGTCTCAGCAATCTTTGGTAAGTTATCTTAAGCAAGCATTAAATATTGTAAATATTCCTTCAATTGTTACCTGAGGTTTACCTTATACTTACCAATACAGGCCCCAGGAACACAAACCTCAAGCAGAATATGCTGATCAAATTGAAGGCGGTGTATACTCTAGTAGAGCAACTATACATCGGGTCACAACGTGCCTTGGCCGTTGTAGCCTTATCAAATGATGTGCCCCACCTCTTGCAAGATGTGTTACAACGGCTTGCTGTACTTCCTTAGCGGATTCAAGAGTTGAGACGGGCCCAAGCAACAGCCGGAGCAATAGCCGCTTTGAGTCGGAGCACATAACAAAATTTGTCACCTCGAGGGGAAGTTAACACGACTCCAGCCCCCAAGCCTTCCAACTGTCTGGACCCATCAAAGTGAATAGTCCAATAAGTGTTATCGGGCTTCTCCTCAGGTGCCTGTAGCTTTGTCCAGTCATTGATGAAATCCACCAAAGCTTGAGACTTAATGGCAGTGCGTGGTACGTACTTCAGACCATGAGGCCCGAGCTCGATGGCCCACTTGGCGACTCGTCCTGTAGCCTCTCTGTTCTGAATAATGTCTCCCAAGGGGGCAGAACTTACCACAGTGATAGGGTGACCTTGGAAGTATTGCTTCAGCTTCTGGCTTGCCATGAACACCCTGTAAACAAGTTTCTGCCAATGAGGATATCTTTGTTTTGACTCGATGAGTACCTCACTGACATAATAAACCGGCCATTGAACCGGATGTTCCTTACCAGCCTCCTTGCGCTCTACCACAATTGCCACACTGACGGCTCGTGAATTAGCAGCCACATATAACAGCAAAGGCTCTTTGTCAATGGGAGATGCAAGAACTGGCGGCTCAGATAACTGCCTCTTCAAATCCTCAAAAGCAGCATTAGCAGCATTACTCCAGACAAAGGTGTCTGCCTTCTTCATTAGTTGGTACAGCGGTAGGGCCTTCTCACCTAACTGGCTTATGAACCGGCTTAAAGCGGCAACACGACCCGCCAGTCACTGAACATCATTGATACATGCCGGTTTAGCCAAAGAAGTGATTGCCTTAATCTTCTCCGGATTAGCCTCGATGCCCCTGTTTGAGACCAAGAATCCCAAAAGCTTGCCTGCAGGCACACCAAATACACACTTCTCCGGGTTAAGCATCATTTTGTAAACCCGGAGATTGTCAAAGGTTTCTCTGAGATCAGATATCAAGGTTTCCGCCTCTCTGGATTTTACCACTATGTCATCCACATAAGCATGAACATTGCGCCCAATCTGATTGTGGAGACAATTCTGTACACACCGTTGATAAGTCGCTTGGGCACTCTTGAGCCTGAAAGGCATAGACACATAGCAGAAGGCTCCAAACGGAGTGATGAAAGCCGTCTTCTCCTGGTCCTTAACTGCCATCTTGATCTGATGATAACTAGAGTAAGCATAAAAAAAGCTCAAACGCGCACAACCCGCCGTAGCATCAATGATTTGGTCAATACGGGGGAGAGCGAAAGGATCAGCTGGACAAGCCTTATTTAAGTCCGTGTAATCCACACACATCCGCCAGGTGCCGTTTTTCTTGAGCACGAGCACCGGGTTAGCCAACCACTCCGGGTGAAAAACTTCGACAATGAACCAAGCCGCCAAGAGCCGGGCGACCTCTTATCCTATAGCTTTTCGTCGTTCCTCATTGAATCGCCGCAGAAACTGCCTGACCGGCTTATACTTCGGATCAATATTAAGAGTGTGCTCAGCGAGTCCTCTCGGTACACCCGGCATGTCAGAAGGCTTCCATGCAAAGATGTCCCGGTTCTCACGGATGAACTCGATGAGCGCGCTTTCCTATTTAGGATCCAAGTTGGCACTGATGCTGAATTGCTTAGACGAATCGCTCGGAGTAAAATCAACAAGCTTAGTCTCTACAGCCGATTTAAACTTCATGGCCGGGTCATGCTCCGTAGTCGGCTTCTTGAGGGAGGTCATATCCACCGGGTCAATGTTATCTTGATAAAATTTGAGCTCCTCTACTGCACAGATAGACTCGGCATAAGCCGCATCGCGTTCTTCGCACTCCAGGGCCACCTTTCGGCTTCCATGCACAGTGATGGTACCCTTGTAACCCGGCATCTTGAGCTGTAAATAAACATAACACGGCCGCGCCATGAACTTGGCATAAGCCGGCCGCCCGAACAAAGCATGATATGGACTCTTGATTTTGAACACTTCAAAAGTTAACTTTTCCGCCCTAGAATCATGCTAGTCTCCAAAGGCCACCTCTAGTTCAATCTTACCCACAGGATACGCCGACTTACCAGGCACCACTCCATGGAAGACGGTGTTGGAAGTCTTTAAATTCTTGTTAGTTAAGCCCATGCGCCGGAAGGTCTCGTAATAGAGGATGTTGATGCTGCTACCTCCATCAATGAGCACCTTAGTAAATTTATAACCACCAACCTGCGGTGCCACCACCAGGGCCAGTTGACCCAGATTATCAACCCAGGGAGGGTGATCCTCCCTGCTCTAGACAATAGGCTGTTCCGACCACCTCAAGTAACGAGGGACTGCCGGCTCAACAGAATTCACAACCCTCTTATGAACTTTCTGATCACGTTTACACAAACTTGTGGTGAACACGTGATACTGCCCATTGTTTAGCTGTTTTGGATGGCTCTGATAACCCGACTGCTGCTGCTGCTGACCTCCTTGACCAGACTGCTGTTGATTATAACCACCCTGGCTTCCCTGAAAACCGGATCCTGAAACGCCGCCCGGGCCATGAAAGCCGCCAGCTCCTGAGCCGCCGCCTGGGCCTTGATTGCCATCAAACGTATTAGAATTCTTGAAAGCCTTCATGATTGCGCAATCCTTCCATAAATGAGTCGCTGGTCGTTCTCGGGTGCCGTGTTTCGGGCAGGGCTCATTGAGTAGTTGCTCAAGAGACGGACCTGACCCACCAAACCGAGGGGGTGGCTTTCCTTTGCGCTTCTGATTGTTACCCTGTGCATTGGCCACAAATTCCGGGTTACCGTCCGCCTTATGCTTATTGCCTCCTTGACTCGCCGGGTTATGCTGCTGACCCTTTCCATTACCGTTCTTCTTTCCCTTCCCTGTCTTTTCCTCATCAGACGCTGGATCCTTGGTACTATCAGAATCAGCATAATTGACTAAAGCCGCCATCAGCGTCCCCATATCGTTGCAATCACGCTTAAGGTGCCCCAGTTTCTGTCTTAGAGGCTCAAAGCGGCAATTCTTCTCCAGCATGAGAACTGCTGAGCCGGCGTCCATCTTGTCAGACGAATGTATTATATCTTTGACCCGGTGCACCCAATGAGTCGTAGATTCACCTTCCTCCTGCTTACAATTTGTCAGGTCCACAATCGACATAGACTGCTTGCAAGTGTCCTTGAAGTTCTGGATGAAACGGGCCTTTAGCTCCGCCCATGAACTAATGGAATTGGGTGGCAAACCCTTTAACCAAGAACGGGCCGTTCCGTCCAACATCATGGTGAAGTATTTAGCCATCGCTTCATCACTAACCTCCAGCAGCTCCATGGCCATCTCATAACTTTCAATCCATGCCCCAGGCTGTAAATTGGCCGTATAATTCGGCACCTTTCGAGGTCCCTTAAAATCCTTGGGCAGACGTACATTACATAGAGCCGGTACCAGACAAGGAACTCCTCCGGTTCTAGTAGCAACACGCGCTTCAACGGAAGTCGTCGGGTAAGCCAGTGAGTCCTGTTGGGCTGCTAGCTGAGCCGCCCGCTCGTCCTCCTGACATATCCGATCCTGAACCGGGTTATACCCGCCGGTCTGGTTCCGGCGCTGAGCGCTACTTGACAAGGCCTCTGACTCCATGTGTCTACTGTAACTCGGGCTCCGGTTTTGACGAGGCGGAGCTAACCAGGGCGGAGGAGTTGAGTGAATCCTGTCCCGGCTGTAGGAGTAGGTCTCTTGCTGAGCCAGGGCTATTTGGACAAGTTCCCTGATCCTCCGGGTTTCCACCGCTGTCGGATCATCACCATCTACTGGGAGAGCCGCCAAACGTGCTGATGCTGCGATTAAGTTCTTCATGGGGTTGGAGAAGTGACCCTGTGGTATTGGTACGTAATGGGGCGGTGCCATATTGCCGTTAAGAGGCGCCGTCACCTGAGGCTGGACTGGGCCTCCCGCTCCGGATGTCATAAACTGATTTGCACCTGGCAGGTTACTTGGGCCAGCCCCGGGTGTAGCAAAGAGATTCCAAGGATCATAAATCTGAGGTAAACGGGACTGAGTTTTTTGATATCTCCTCCTCATTACCTCATTAGATGCGTTCAAGCTCAATGTGAGCTGAAAGGCCTCTGCCTGAAGTTGCTGCGCCCATACGTCCAAAGCCGCCCGCTCTGTGGCTAATCTAGTATCTTCAGCTGCTAAGGTTTCCTTGGCCCGGGCGATCTCATCGCGAACCTGTGCCACCTCTGCCTCATGCTCAGATTGGTTCCCAGGGACGACTGTGGCAGTTAACAAGGCCGTAAGTTTATCCATGAGATCCATCAGCACCTGAGCCGGTGAGCGCACAGGGCCTCTTGCCCCGGCTGCTCCTAACCCGGACGTTATCGCCGCTGAGGTCGTAGAATTTTGGCCGGGTTGAGTACCAGCCATGAAGACTCCTGCCCAGTTTGGCGACTCTGAGGGGTCCGGAACAGTGCTGCCATCGGAACAGCCCCCAAGCACACCATCTTCAACTTGATACAGCGAATCTGTTGAGCCAGCGGATGAATCACCGTCAGAGAGGACGGCCGGCTCACCATCACCTTCAGATCCTTTAGAAAGTTCACCTCCGTGGATGCAACCCACAAAGGCACGCTTCACAACGGGTTGAGCTCGGGCGGGTTTCGCACGCTGAGCCGTCTCGATGAGGTCGGTGCAGCTGTCCGGCTCAGGGCCCGGCTCACCAATCCGGCCGATGAAGACGTGAATTCTGCCAAAGGGGACTCGGTACCCGTACTCAATTGAGCCGGCGTCGGGGCCCCAGCCTTCGTCGTCGATGTAGATCTTGCCGCGACGACTCTTGGTCATCCGGCCAACTGCGTATCCCTTGAGCCCTTCGAAGCTGCCCTTCAAGAACTCAAATCCACCGTGCGCTGGCCCCACGGTGGGCGCCAACTGTCGTGGAATTGTCATGGCAGATGTCCTTTTGCAAGGACTTAGTCGTGGAGCCATCGCAACTAGGAAGCTTAAAGGGGTTAATCGGGACAAGGACACGCGAGGTTTATACTAGTTCAACCCCTTACGGTGAAGGAAGGCCTACGTCTAGTTGGGTTGGAATTGCTTGAGGTTTCGATGACCAGGGAGCGAGATACGCTATGCCTGGCTCTCGATCAGTTGTTTCTTGCCCTAAGCCGCTGGCGGGTCGTCCCCTTATATACACGGGTTGACGCCCTGCGGCCTACAGAGTCCTGGCCGGCTCATAAACAGTGTCCGGCTCGGCGACTAGTTACTTCTACCTTACAGTACAAGTTATACCATCATGGCGGTTTATCTTTACGGGCCTGAGAGTCGGCTGTGGGCCTTTAAGCCTTTTAGTGAACCACCATCTTCATGCCTTGGTCTTGGGCTTCTGATGAACCTCTATTTGTGTAACCCGACCCCTCCTGGATGGCTTACACAAATAGTCATAACCCCAACAGTTACATACTCATCAAAGTTACATGGTGTGCAGTTTAAAATTTGATTACTAGGGGACTTTTACTACATGTCCAGTTATGGTTTCATGATAAAAGGAGCGCGCACCAAACGTTTGTTGAATTGCTTCTTGAACAAAATGTATGGAGTTCTTGCTGCATGCTTCAAGTCATCAACCATGTAAAATAAATCCTATAAGTTGTTCTCACCACACAATCTTTTGAACCAATTTTGTAAAGTTACTATGATATGATTATTGTTTTTGTAAGCTTCCCTATATATATATTGGAGCTATTAACTCTGCAAAAGCCAGTAAAATATATATGCAGACTTGCATAGAAATAATTCATTTTTAATTGTTATTTGGTGATTATGGGTCAGACATCGTCCGACGGTCAATGAATTACCTCTTGTGTTTCCTGGGTTTAACATCTAGAAATGGATGGCAAGTTATTTTTTATGGCATTTACTCGCCAATAAATCATGTGTCATTATAGTAATTTTTTTGTCTTATTACTAAAAGGTCTAACTGATGTGCATCAGGATCATAAGACATAAATGGTGTCGAACCATATAATATTCACCAAGATCATAACTTTATATTTTGTTAACAAAGATCTTAATTATATGTTTTGTTTTCGTAAAAAAACCTTCAGATGATTGTCCATGATTTATATTAACATACCGGCTAGCAGCTAGGCAACCAGTTCAAGCTGAGATTGGCTTAGCTAGCTGTAACCATCGAGCTATTAGGGCATCTGGTGTAATTGATGGTGTACTGGGGTCATTGTTTTACGCTTTATGAACCTTGACAACCTGCAACAAAATTATTCCCGGTTCAATTCTGTCAGAAAATGTATAGTGCCCCCTAGAGTAATTGTCTAGTTGAGCTAATGTGTAACATGTAATATGTACATGATCATTTAATTTCAATTTGCTGCGAAATTGTTGCAACAGGTCGTGTTTGATCACTTTTGAGAAGCATCTAAATTTTATACAATGACATTGCCTGACATGATGTGAAGAGTGGAGCCGCTTTACTATAGATTGGGAGCCGGCCATGACCCGATGACCCATGGTATGTAGATGATACACCGGTGAGGCGTTGCAAGGGACCAGGAGGATCTCACAATTTTCCGGGACATGGAGGAGCTTGCGATTTCTTGGCTAGGCCTGCCCGACCCTGCTGAGCATGTGGAGGACACATGTGGATGACTAGGAGTCTGGTGTTTTCTTTGCAGCGAAGCACAGGAGTCCCCCGATGCAACACACACTCTTTTGTTATTGGATATAAAAAATGATGCTTAATGACACATGAAGCAGGTTGTGCGCTTTTTCTTTACCCGGGGCATTTTTCCTAGTATATATATATATATATCGACTTTTCGCCTTGTGGTTGTGACACGTTGAATTGCGTGCTGCAGTCCGGCCCGTCACCTCCCCCAGCGATCCTCATCTTCTGGGAACTCGCTGGGTCCAAACATGATGGAGAGCGAGTCACCTCCACCAGCCTCCTCCCCCACTGCTGCGGATAACACCGCGGTGTTGTCCCGAAGGACCCTTCCGGGACAGGGAGAGGTGCAGAAGGCCGCCAAGACGGCGCCAAAGGGTGATACCCCTACTGCCGAGAACATGGGGGAACCAACCCCCATGGAGACAGGAGACAGGGGCCATGTCCAATTTGGCCCCCAACCAAATGTCATTCCGGAGACCCACACGGCACCGGAGTCAGATGAGAAGCCTCCTTCGAAAGAAGGGGGCGTGCCCACCCCACCGGCGACCTCCATCAATCCGGAGGTGCCGGAACTCTGGTGGGAGCACTTCAAAGCGCCACCATTGTGGAAGAACATTGTGGGAGTCCTGGATTAGGGGGTCTCCGGACAGCCGGACTATATCCTTTGGCCGTACTGTTGGACTATGAAGATCCAAGATTGAAGACTCCGTCTCGTGTCCGTATGGGACTCTACTTGGCGTGGAAGGCAAGCTAGGCAGTACGGATATGGATATCTCCTCCTTTGTAACCGACCTTGTGTAACCCTAGCCCCCTCCGGTGTCTATATAAATCGGAGGGTTTTAGTCCGTAGGACAACATACAATCATACCATAGGCTAGCTTCTAGGGTTTAGCCTCTTCGATCTCGTGGTAGATGAACTCTTGTAATACTCATATCATCAAGAATAAATCAAGCAGGACGTAGGGTTTTACCTCCATCAAGAGGGCCCGAACCTGGGTAAAACATCGTGTCCCCTGCCTCCTGTTACCATCCACCTTAGATGTCGGGTGGTAGGTGCGACATATGCCAACGGGTGGCTTATCTTTGTGGGAACCAATAAGACGTCGCCGGTGTCTGGAAGCGGGATGAGGCGAAGACATGCACGCCGGCGGATCTTACCCAGCTTCGGGGCTCTCTGAGGAGATAACACCCCTACTGCTGCTCTGCGGGGTCTCCGCATGCTCACTAGATGAATCGAGTAGCTACACAACGCTCCTTGAGCTGTTTTGGGGGAGGAGGAGGAAGAAAGGGCACGGCTAGCCTGCTTCTTCTCCTTGTATCGTCTCTAGAACTAGCAGGGGGTCGAACCCTTTGCATGGGTGCCCCGGGGGGTTTATATAGGCCTACCCCCCGGGGGTACAATGGTAATCCGGCTGGGCGCGGGGCCCAGCCGTCTGTGACTGCACTCGCCGGCTTCTGCGCCGACTGCTGGGGCCCGCCGGCTGGTGGGTCCCGCCGGCTGCCAACTCCTTGGTCACTGTGGCTTCATCTTGCTGATGTGAGCTTCATCGTGGTGAGCGCGGCTACAGTACCGCTGCCTGCCGGGCGATCGCTGTAGCCTTAACGCGTCTTGTCTCCTTAATGGGGCGTCTTCTTCGAGGGGAGGAGGCAAGCCGGCCGCGGGGAGCCGGCTCCGTCTCGGGCCGGCTGGTCAGAAGCGCGGCCGCCTTCGGCCGTCCCTCCGCGCGAGGGGGCCCACCGCCTGTGGGCCGCGCTGGCGGCCCGTCGTGGGTGACGCCAGGGTCAACGTGGCTATAGTGCGGGGCCGGACGGGTCGTGCCTACCTCGTACGGCGCACTGTGCCAAGCGTGCTCCGGGATTCGGGGGTGGCAGGCTCTCCTGTAGCCACGCCCCGCCGCACCACCGTTAGGTGGGTGCAAACTTTGTGGGTACGGTCTTGACTGCTTTATGGCGAGCCGGCTCGTAGGAGTCGGCCTTCTCACCGCCGGCTTCTTGGAGTCGGCTCTTTCATGAGGGCTAAAGTCGGACCGCCTTCGAAAGCCGGCCTTGATCTCAGCCGGCTAGTGGAAGGCGGCCCCAGGTCTTGGGTTCTCGAGAGCCGGGCAAGCTCGTAATTTTTGCAGAAGGGCCAGGGGAAGCCGGCTGGGCTACCCATGGCTATTTCCTCCGACATTAGATGCACAGTTCGGGACCCCCTATCCGAGATCCGCTGGTTTTGACACTGACACTGGTGCTTTCATTGAGAGTTCCTCTATGTCGTCGCCGTTAGGCTTGATGGCTCCTACGATCATCGATAGCGATGCAGTCTAGGGTGAGACTTTTCTCCTCGGACAGATCTTTGTGTTCGGCGGCTTCGCATTGCGGGCCAACTCGCTTGGCCATCTGGAGCATATTGAAAGTTACGCCCCTGGCCACCAGGTCAGGTTTGGAAGCTTAAACTACACGGCCGATATCCACGGAGACTTGATCTTCGACGGATTCGAGCCCCTACCTTGTGCGCCACGCGGTCACGATGAGTATGATTTAGCTCTACCGTCGGACAGTGTTCGAGAAATCGCACTGGCAGCCGCTCCGACCCTCAATTGGAGCCAGTTGCGCCATCCATGGACGGGTGGATAGACCCCGCCACGGAGGCCGTATCCTCTACGGCGATCGAGCCAAATATGACCTTACCCTTCACGAGAGCCGTGTGCCAAACTGTCGGATCCTTCTCCAGCCACGGACTCCGAACTGTCTGCGCCTGTTCCTGTCGAATCCGATTGGGCGCCGATCATGGAGTTTACCTCCGCGAATATTTTTCATCACTCGCCCTTTGGTGACATACTGAACTCATTAAGGTCTCTCCTTGTCAGGAGAGTCCTGGCCGAACTACGTCCGGCAGGATTGGGATGCGGATGACGAAGAAATTCGCCACCACCCACCACCCACTTAGTAGCCACTGTCAATGACTTAACCGATATGCTTGACTTCGACTCTAAAAGACATCGACGTATGGACGACGATGTGGGAGGCGAAGAGGAATCACTGCCCACAGGGCACTGGACAGCCACCTCATCATATGACATATACATGGTGGACACACCCAAAGAAGGCAATGGCGACGGGACAGCGGAGGATGACCTCTCCAAGAAGCAACCAGCGCTGGCGACAGCGGCGCCGCTCTAAGTCCCGCCAAGGAAAAAGCGGTGATACCGGCACCGGAGATAATAGCACTCCAGACAGCGCCGAAGGCAACAACAATCCCCGCCAGCAAGATTTAGAGCAGGAGGATGGAGAGGCCAGCCCTCCTCGAGAGAGCGGCAGATGGAGAGGCGGAGGATGATAATTACATGCCTCCCTCCGAAGACGAGGCAAGCCTCGACGATGACGAATTCGTCGTGCCAGAGGATCCCGTCGAACAAGAGCGCTTCAAGCGCCGGCTTATAGCCACGGCAAATAGCCTTAGGAAAAAGTAGCAGCAGCTTCAAGCTGATCAAGATTTGCTAGCTGACAGATGGACTAAAGTCCGGCGGCCGAGGAATATAAATCGAACGCCCCTCCAAGAGTTAGCCAAACTGCAGGTTGCTACCCCGACTGGAGGAGGAAGCACCGAAAACCACATCCCCGGTGTATAACGCGGCTGATCGGCCACCTCGTGGCTACGACAAAGAGGCATTCCAGCCAAAAACTCAGCCCGCACCCCGACGCCATTCAAATAAAAAGGCATGGGGAAATACGCCAGACCTGCAAGACATATTGGAGGACAAAGTGAAACACGCAAGACCGATCTATGGATCACGAGGGCGCGCCACTATGCGAGACGATAATCGTCACGCCGAATACAGTAAAAGTAAGTCTGGCCGGGCCGAACACAGCGGGCAAGACCCATTTGAGCCGCGTCGCGATATAGCCCAGTACAGAGGCGCCGCACACCCCTTATGCTTCACAGACGAAGTAATGGATCATCAAATCCTAGAGGGTTTCAAACCCATAAATATAGAATCATATGACAGCACAACAGATCCTGCGGTATGGATCGAGGATTTCCTCCTGCACATCCACATGGCCACGGTGATGACCTACATGTTGGGGAACGTAGTAATTTCAAAAATTTTCCTACGCACACGCAAGATCATGGTGATGCATAGCAACGAGGGGAGAGTATGATCTACGTACCCTTGTAGACCGACAGCGGAAGCGTTATGACAACGCGGTTGATGTAGTCGTACGTCTTCACAGCCCGACCGATCAAGCACCGAAACTACGGCACCTCCGAGTTCTAGCACACGTTCAGCTCGATGATGATCCCCGGACTCCGATCCAGCAAAGTGTCGGGGAAGAGTTCCGTCAGCACGACGGCGTGGTGACGATCTTGATGTACTACCGTCGCAGGGCTTCACCTAAGCACCGCTACAATATTATCGAGGATTATGGTGGAAGGGGGCACCGCACACGGCTAAGAATATGATCACGTGGATCAACTTGTGTGTCTAGGGGTGCCCCCTGCCCCTGTATATAAAGGAGCAAGGGGAGGAGGCCGGCCGGCCCTATAGGCGCGCCAAGGAGGAGTCCTCCTCCTAGTAGGAGTAGGACTCCTACTAGGAGGGGGAAAGAGGTGGGGAGGGAGAAGGAAAGGGGGGCGCCGCCCCCCTCTCCTAGTCCAATTCGGACCAAGGGGGGGAGGAGGCGCGTGGCCCACCCTGGCGCGCTTCTCTCTCTCCACTAAGGCCCATATGGCCCATTACTTCTCCCGGGGGGGTTCCGGCAACCCTCCGGCTCTCCGGTTTTCTCCGAAATCACCCGGAACACTTCCGGTGTCCGAATATAGCCGTCCAATATATCAATCTTTATGTCTCGACCATTTCGAGACTCCTGATCATGTCCGTGATCACATCCGGGACTCCGAACTAACTTTCGTACATCAAAACTCATAAACTCATAATATAACTGTCATCGAAACCTTAAGCGTGCGGACCCTACGGGTTCGAGAACAATGTAGACATGACCGAGACACGTCTCCGGTCAATAACCAATAGTGGAACCTGGATGCTCATATTGGCTCCTACATATTCTATGAAGATCTTTATCGGTCAGACCGCATAACAACATACATTGTTCCCTTTGTCATCGGCATGTTACTTGCCCGAGATTCGATCGTCGGTATCTCAATACCTAGTTCAATCTCGTTATCGGCAAGTCTCTTTACTCGTTTTGTAATACATCATCTCGCAACTAACTCATTAGTTGCAATGCTTGCAAGGCTTATGTGATGTGCATTACCGAGAGGGCCCAGAGATACCTCTCCGACAATCGGAGTGACAAATCCTAATCTCGAAATACGCCAACCCAACATTTACCTTTGGAGACACCTGTAGAGCTCCTTTATAATAACCCAGTTACGTTGTGACGTTTGGTAGCACACAAAGTGTTCCTCCGGCAAACGGGAGTTGCATAATCTCATAGTCATAGGAACATGTATAAGTCATGAAGAAAGCAATAGCAACATACTAAACGATTGGGTGCTAAGCTAATGGAATGGGTCATGTCAATCAGGTCATTCACCTAATGATGTGATCCCGTTAATCAAATAACAACTCTTTTGTTCATGGTTAGGAAACATAACCATCTTCGATTAACGAGCTAGTCAAGTAGAGGCATACTAGTGACACTCTGTTTGTCTATGTATTCACACATGTATTATGTTTCCGGTTAATACAATTCTAGCATGAATAATAAACATTTATCATGATATAAGGAAATAAATAATAACTTTATTATTGCCTCTAGGGCATATTTCCTTCAGTCTCCCACTTGCACTAGAGTCAACAATCTAGTTCACATCGCCATGTGATTCAACACTAATAGTTCACATCACCATGTGATTAACACCCATAGTTCACATTGTCATGTGACCTATACCCAAAGGGTTTACTAGAGTCAGTAATCTAGTTCACATCGTTTATGTGATTTACACCCAAAGAGTACTAAGGTGTGATCATCTTTTGCTTGTGAGATAATTTTAGTCAACGGGTCTGTCACATACAGATCCATAAGTATTTTGCGAATTCTATGTCTACAATGCTCTGCACGGAGCTACTCTAGCTAATTGCTCCCACTTTAAATATGTATCTAGATCGAGACTTAGAGTCATCCAAATCTGTGTCAAAACTTGCATCGACGTAACTTTTTACGACGAACCTTTTTGTCACCTCCATGATTGAGAAATATTTCCTTATTCCACTAAGGATAATTTTGACCGCTGTCTAGTGATCTACTCCTAGATCACTATTGTACTCCCTTGCCAAAATTAGTGTAGGGTATACAATAGGTCTGGTACACAGCATGGCATACTTTATAGAACCTATGGCCAAGGCATAGGGAATGACTTTCATTCTCATTCTATTTTCTATCGTGGTCAGGCTTTGAGTCTTACTCAATTTCACACCTTGTAACACAGGCAAGAATTCTTTCTTTGACTGTTCCATTTTGAACTACTTCAAAATCTTGTCAAGGTATGTACTCATTGAGAAAAAACTTATCAAGCGTCTTGATCTATCTCTATAGATTTTGATGCTCAATATGTAAGCAGCTTCACCGAGGTTTTCTTTGAAAAAATCCTTTTGAACACTCGTTTATGCTTTGCAGAATAATTCTACATTATTTCCGATCAACAATATGTCATACTTATCAGAAATGCTGTAGTGCTCCCACTCACTTTCTTGTAAATACAGGCTTCACCGCAAGTCTGTATAAAACTATATGCTTTGATCAACTTATCAAAGCGTATATTCCAACTCCAAGATGCTTGCACCAGTCCATAGATGGATCGCTGGAGCTTGCATATTTTGTTAGCACCTTTAGGATTGACAAAACATTCTGGTTGTATCATATACAACTCTTCTTTAAATCCATTAAGGAATGTAGTTTTGTTTATCCATTTGCCAGATTTCATAAAAATGCGGCAATTGCTAACATGATTTGGACAGACTTAAGCATCGCTACGAGTGAGAAAATTTCATCGTAGTCAACACCTTGAACTTTGTCAAAAACCTTTTTCGACAAGTCTAGCTTTGTAGATAGTAACACTACTATCAGCGTCCGTCTTCCTCTTGAAGATCCATTTATTTTCTATGGCTTGCCGATCATCGGGCAAATCCATCAAAGTCCATACTTTGTTCTCATACATGGATCATATCTCAGATTTCATGGCCTCAAACCATTTTGCGGAATCTGGGCTCATCATCGCTTCCTCATAGTTCGCAAGTTCATCATGATCAGCATGACTTCCAGAACAGGATTACCGTACCACTCTGGTGCGGATCTCACTCTGGTTTACCTACGAGATTCGGTAGTAACTTGATCTGAAGTTACATGATCATCATCATTTAGCTTCCTCACTAATTGGTGTAGTAGTCACAAGAACATATTTCTGTGATGAACTACTTTCCAATAAGGGAGAAGGTACAATTACCTTATCAAGTTTTCTACTTTCCTCCCACTCACTTCTTTTGAGAGAAACTCCTTCTCTAGAAAGGATCCATTCTTAGCAATGAAAGTCTTGCCTTCGGATCTGTGATAGAAGGTGTACCCAACAGTCTCCTTTCGGTATCCTATGAAGACATATTTCTCCGATTTGGGTTTGAGCTTATCAGGATGAAACTTTTTCACATAAGCATCACAACCCAAAACTTTAAGAAACGACAACTTTGGTTTCTTGCCAAACCATAATTCAGATTGTGTCGTCTCAACGGATTTAGATGGTGCCCTTTTTAACGTGAATGCAGTTGTCTCTAATGCATAACCCCAAAACGATAGTGGTAGATCGGTAAGAGACATCATAGATTGCACTATATCCAATAAAGTACGGTTATGACGATCGGACACACCATTATGCTGTGGTGTTCCAGGTGGCATGAGTTTGTGAAACTATTCCACAATGTTTTAATTGAAGACCAAACTCGTAACTCAAATATTTGTCTCCGCGATCAGATCGTAGAAACCTTATTTTCTTGTCACGATGATTTTCCACTTCACCCTGGAATTATTTGAACTTTTCAAATGTTTCAGACTTATGTTTCATGAAGTAGATATACTCATATCTGCTCAAATCATCTGTGAAGGTCAGAAAATAACGATACCCGCCGCGAGCCTCAACACTCAACACTCATCGGACCCTGCATACATCAGTATGTATTATTTCCAATAAGTCAGTTGCTCGCTCCATTGTTCCGGAGAACGGAGTCTTAGTCATCTTGCCCATGAGGCATGGTTCGATCAAGTGATTACATCAAGTGATTCCAAAAGTCCATCAGTATGGAGTTTCTTCATGCGCTTTACACCATATGACCTAAACGGCAGTGCCACTGCCACAAATAAGTTGCACTATCATTATTAACTTTGCATCTTTTGGCTTCAATATTATGAATATGTGTAACACTACGATCGAGATCCAACGAACTATTTTCATTGGGTGTATGACCATCGAAGGTTTTATTCATGTAAACAGAACAACAATTATTCTCTGACTTTAATGAATAACTGTATTGCAATAAACATGATCAAATCATATTCATGCTCAACGCAAACACCAAATAACACTTATTTAGTTTCAACACTAATCCCGAAAGTATAGGGAGTGTGCGATGATGATCATATCAATCTTGGAACTACTTCCAACACACATCGTCACCTCACCCTTTACTAGTTTCTGTTTATTCTGCAACTCCCGTTTTGAGTTACTACTCTTAGCAACTGAACCAGTATCAAATGCCGAGGGGTTGCTATAAACACTAGTAAAGTACACATCAATAACACGTATATCCAATATACCTTTGTTTACCTTGCCATCCTTCTTATCCGCCAAATACTTGGGGCAGTTCCACTTCCAGTGACCAGTCCCTTTACAGTAGAAGCACTTAGTCTTAGGCTTAGGATCAGACTTGGGCTTCTTCACTTGAGCAGCAACTTGCTTGCCGTTCTTCTTGAAGTTCCCCTTCTTCCCTTTGCCCTTTTCTTGAAACTAGTGGTCTTGTCAACCATCAACACTTGATGTTTTTCTTGATTTCTACCTTCGTTGATTTCAGCATCACGAAGAGCTTGGGAGTTGTTTCCGTTATCCCTTGCATATTATAGTTCATCACGAAGTTCTACTAACTTGGTGATGGTGACTAGAGAATTCTGTCAATCACTATCTTATCTGGAAGATTAACTCCCACTTGATTCAAGCGATTGTAGTACCCAGACAATCTGAGCACATGCTCACTAGTTGAGCGATTCTCCTCCATCTTTTAGCTATAGAACTTGTTGGAGACTTCATATCTCTCAACTCGGGTATTTGCTTGAAATATTAACTTCAACTCCTGGAACATCTCATATGGTCCATGACGTTCAAAACGTCTTTGAAGTCCCGATTCTAAGCCATTAAGCATGGTGCACTAAACTATCAAGTAGTCATCATATTGAGCTAGACAAACGTTCATAACGTCTGCATCTGCTCCTGCAATAGGTCTGTCACCTAGCGGTGTATCAAGGACATAATTCTTCTGTGCAGCAATGAGGATAAACCTCAGATCATGGATCCAATCCGCACCATTACTACTAAAATCTTTCAACACAATTTTCTCTAGGAACATATCAAAATAAACATAGGGAAGCAACAACGCGAGCTATTGATCTACAACATAATTTGCAAAACACTACCAGGACTAAGTTCATGATAAATTTAAGTTCAATTAATCATATTACTTAAGAACTCCCACTTAGATAGACATCCCTCTAATCCTCTAAGTGATCACGTGATCCAAATCAACTAAACCATGTCCGATCATCACGTGAGATGGAGCAGTTTCATTGGTGAACATCACTATGTTGATCATATCTACTATATGATTCACGCTCGACCTTTCGGTCTCCGTGTTCCGAGGCCATATCTGTATATGCTTGGCTCGTCAAGTATAACCTGAGTATTCCGCGTGTGCAACTGTTTTGCACCCGTTGTATTTGAACGTAGAGCCTATCACACCCGATCATCACGTGGTGTCTCAGCACAAAGAACTTTCGCAACGGTGCATACTCAGGGAGAACACTTCTTGATAATTGGTGAGAGATCATCTTAAAATGCTACCGTCAATCAAAGCAAGATAAGATGCATAAAAGATAAACATCACATGCAATCAATATAAGTGATATGATATGGCCATCATCTTGTGCTTGTGATCTCCATCTTCGAAGCACCGTTGTGATCACCATCGTCACCGGCGCGACACCTTGATCATCATCGTAGCATCGTTGTCGTCTCGCCAATCTTATGCTTCCACGACTATCGCTACCGTTTAGTGATAAAGTAAAGCATTACAGCACAATTGCATTGCATACAATAAAGCGACAACCATATGGCTCCTGCCAGTTGCCAATAACTTGGTTACAAAACATGATCATCTCATACAATAAAATTTTAGCATCATGTCTTGACCATATCACATCACAACATGCCCTGCAAAAACAAGTTAGACGTCCTCTACTTTGTTCTTGCAAGTTTTACGTGGCTGCTACGGGCTTAAGCAAGAACCAATCTTACCTACGCATCAAAACCACAATGATAGTTTGTCAAGTTGGTGCTGTTTTAACCTTCGCAAGGACTGGGCGTAGCCACACTCGGTTCAACTAAAGTTGGAGAAACTGACACCCGCTAGCCACCTTTTTCCAAAGCACGTCGGGAGAACCGGTCTCGCGTAAGCATACGCGTAATGTCGGTCCGGGCCGCTTCGTCCAACAATACCGCCGAACCAAAGTATGACATGCTGGTAAGCAGTATGACTTATATCGCCCACAACTCACTTGTGTTCTACTCGTGCATATAACATCAACACATAAAACCTAGGCTCGGATGCCACTATTGGGGAACGTAGTAATTTCAAAAAATTTCCTACGCACACGCAACATCATGGTGATGCATAGCAACGAGGGGAGAGTATGATCTACGTACCCTTGTAGACCGACAGCGGAAGCGTTATGACAACGCGGTTGATGTAGTCGTACGTCTTCACGGCCCGACCGATCAAGCACCGAAACTACGGCACCTCCGAGTTCTAGCACACGTTCAGCTCGATAATGATCCCCGGACTCCGATCCAGCAAAGTGTCAGGGAAGAGTTCCGTCAGCACGACGGCGTGGTGACGATCTTGATGTACTACCGTCGCAGGGCTTCACCTAAGCACCGCTACAATATTATCGAGGATTATGGTGGAAGGGGGCACCGCACACGGCTAAGAATATGATCACGTGGATCAACTTGTGTGTCTAGGGGTGCGCCTGCCCCCATATATAAAGGAGCATGGGGAGGAGGCCGGCCAGCCCTATAGGCGCGCCAAGGAGGAGTCCTCCTCCTAGTAGGAGTAGGACTCCTACTAGGAGGGGGAAAGAGGTGGGGAGGGAGAAGGAAAGGGGGGCGCCGCCCCCCCCCCCCTCTCCTAGTCCAATTCGGACCAGGGGGGAGGAGGCGCGCGGCCCACCCTGGCTGCCCTTCTCTCTCTCCACTAAGGCCCATATGGCCCATTACTTCTCCCGGGAGGTTCCGGTAACCCTCCGGTACTCCGGTTTTCTCCGAAATCACCCGGAAACACTTCCGGTGTCCGAATATAGCCGTCCAATATATCAATCTTTATGTCTCGACCATTTCGAGACTCCTCGTCATGTCCGTGATCACATCCGGGACTCCGAACTAACTTTGGTACATCAAAACTCATAAACTCATAATATAACTGTCATCGAAACCTTAAGCGTGCGGACCCTACGGGTTCGAGAACAATGTAGACATGACCGAGACATGTCTCCGGTCAATAACCAATAGCGGAACCTGGATGCTCATATTGGCTCCCACACATTCTACGAAGATCTTTATCGGTCAGACCGCATAACAACATACGTTGTTCCCTTTGTCATCGGTATGTTACTTGCCCGAGATTCGATCGTCGGTATCTCAATACCTAAGTCAATCTCGTTACCGGCAAGTCTCTTTACTTGTTCCGTAATACATCATCCCGCAACTAACTCATTAGTTGCAATGCTTGCAAGGCTTATGTGATGTGCATTACCGAGAGGGCCCAGAGATACCTCTCCGACAATCGGAGTGACAAATCCTAATCTCGAAATACGCCAACCCAACATTACCTTTGGAGACACCTGTAGAGCTCCTTTATAATCACCCAGTTACGTTGTGACGTTTGGTAGCACACAAAGTGTTCCTCCGGCAAACGGGAGTTGCATAATCTCATAGTCATAGGAACATGTATAAGTCATGAAGAAAGCAATAGCAACATACTAAACGATCGGGTGCTAAGCTAATGGAATGGGTCATGTCAATCACATCATTCTTAATGATGTGATCCGTTAATCAAATAACAACTCTTTTGTATGGTTAGGAAACATAACCATCTTGATTAACGAGCTAGTCAAAGTAGAGGCATACTAGTGACACTCTGTTTGTCTATGTATTCACACATGTATTATGTTTCCGGTTAATACAATTCTAGCATGAATAATAAACATGTTTGTCTATGTATTCACACATGTATTATGTTTCCGGTTAATACAATTCTAGCATGAATAATAAACATTTATCATGATATAAGGAAATAAATAATAACTTTATTATTGCCTCTAGGGCATATTTCCTTCACTACACGCCATCAAATACCTCCCACTCAAACTCAAAGGACCAGCTCGGCATTGGCTCAACAGCTTGCCAGCAGAGTCCATTGGCTGTTGGGAAGATCTGGAAGCCGCATTCCTCGACAACTTTCAGGGCACTTATGTGCGACCACCAGATGCCGATGACTTGAGCCACATAATTCAACATCCCGAGGAATTGGCCAAGCAATTCTGGACACGGTTCCTAACAAAGAAAAATCAAATCGTCGACTATCCAGATGTAGAGGCCCTAGCAGCTTTCAAGCACAACATCCACGACGAATGGCTCGCCCGGCACCTTGGCCAGGAAAAGCCGAAATCTATGGCAGCCCTCACGACACTCATGACGCACTTCTGTGTGGGAGAGGACATCTGGTTGGCTCACAGCAATAACATATCAAAGAACCATGGTACTTCGGATACCAAGGATGGCAACGGCAGGTCACGTCGCAACAAACATAAGCACTGCATTAACAGTGACAATACCGAGGATACGCCAGTCAATGCCGGATTCAAAGGCTCTAAACCCGGTCAGCGGAAAAAGCCATTCAAAAGAAGCACTCCGGGCCCGTCCAGTTTGGACCGTATACTCGATCGCTCGTGTCAAATACACGGCAACCCCGGCAAGCCAACCAACCACACCAATAGGGATTGTTGGGTGTTCAAGCAGGCCGGCAAGTTAAATGCTGAAAACAAAGATAAGGGGTCACATAGCGATGACGAGGAGGAGCCCTGGGAGCCGAACACCGGAGGACAGAAGAGGTTCCCCCCATAAGTGCGGACGGTGAACATGATATACGCAACCCACATCCCCAAGAGGGAGCGGAAGCGTGTGCACAGGGACGTATATGCATTGGAGCCAGTCGCCCCAAAGTTCAACCCATGGTCCTCCTGTCCGATCACCTTCGATCGTAGGGACCACCCCACTAGTATCCGTCATGGCAGATTCGCCGCACTGGTCCTAGACCCAATCATTGACGGATTTCACCTCACTCGAGTCCTAATGGATGGCGGCAACAGCCTGAACCTGCTTTATCAGGACACAGTGGGCAAAATGGGTATAGACCCCTCAAGGATCAAACCCACAAAAACAACCTTTAAAGGTGTCATACCAGGTGTAGAGGCCCATTGCACAGGCTCAGTCACACTGGAAGTGGTCTTCGGATCCCCGAATAACTTCCGAAGCGAGGAGTTAATCTTCAACATAGTCCCGTTCCGCAGTGGCTACCATGCACTGCTCGGGCGAACCGCATTTGCGAGATTCAATGCGGTACCGCATTATGCATATCTCAAGCTCAAGATGCCAGGACCTCGGGGGGTCATAACAGTCAATGGAAACACAGAGCGCTCTCTCTGCACGGAGGAGCACACTGCGGCCCTCGCAGCAGAAGCGCAAAACATCGTCTTAAGGCAATCCACTAGTTCGGCGATTAAGGACCCGGACACCTTCAAGCGCGCCCGGAGTAATCGGCAACTGGACCGCCTGGCACATTTCGAGCTCGCATAGCAATGCGGCCCCCACCCCGGTCCCAGCCAAACGGCGAAATCCGCGCCACGCGTACATAATTACACATTAAAAATACCATGGGCACAGGTGGGGAGGGGGGCACGACTACGGCACGCCCCAAGACGTGTCTTAAACTGCACTAGGGGCTTCCCGCTTTGTTATTTTTCTCTTTCAGGACTTTAATCCCGGGAAACCCCATCCGGCAGCATGATTGCCAAACACATGATGCAGCAACCAAGGAGGCAGAGAGTTACGTCACACCACGGAACTCCCAGGTGGATTACGATAACGAGTGAAATACTTGCTTTAATACTATTCCTCAGCTCACCCTTGGAAGGGACATGTCAAATAGTCCTACGTTTTGCTTATCGCACTACTTGTATCATTCTGCTCTAATGCACCTTTTTGAATAAAACAATGCATAGCATTAAGACTATTATTGCATTCTTCATTTACATATATATGTTCATTCATGACATCTAGCACCCGTACACTCTGGTACGACCAATACACCAGGGGCTTAAGCATACCCCATAATGCGGCGTGAGAAGTCCGAACACTTTCGACAGTGCGGCACCCCAAACATATAGCATTATATGCATCAGCTCCGAATCATGTCTTGGGTCAATAGTTGGATTTTCCCGGCTCCCATGTTTTGGTACCTTACGTTCCGCTATATCGGCTAAGGTAGCACTGGGAGAACTACTGCGATTGTGCCCCGGTTCTGCTGGGCTAAGCACCTCAGTAGAGAAAGCTAAAACTGACTCTCATGATAAGGTGAGAGACTGGTCGCTGTTCGAGAGGTTTCAAGTCCCTAAAGACTTATGCCGCTTAGAGCAAGGAGTCGGCCCTGTCTGGCTTAAGGCGTGTATCCCGCCCCGAGTTCGGCCTTCCGATTACTAGGGGCTTCGCCGAAATTTAAAATTATAGAATCCTATGGCTAAGTGAGAGTGATAACACAGTATAGTCCGACTGCCTTGTTCGTTGTGTTGAGGACCTCCCTCGAAGGACCCAACAATGGGAACAAGAGTGCTCAGGTTTATCCCGAACACCCCAGCACTCGTGGCGTGGGGGCAGAAGCCGACGACTAGCCATCTCTCAGATTTGATAAACAGCCGAACATAAGGCAATATTTTAAATTCATACAAGCGTTGCATAGCGCATATGAACAAGTTTTCATAATACATGATTACACGAGCAAGTTTACTCAAATATTACATCTTTCGCACACTCGTCCGCTACAAGACAGACACCCTTCAGGACACCCTCATAGTACATCTCGGGGTGGTGATGCTCCTTGCCCTGCGGCGGCCCTTCCTTCACCAGCTTCACGGCGTCCATCTTGGCCCAGTGCACCTTCGCACGGGCGAAAGCCCGACATGCACCTTCGATGCAGACAGACCGCTTGATGACTTCCAACCGTGGGCAGGCATCCACAAGCCGCCTCACCAGGCCGAAGTAGCTGTTGGGAAGGGCGTCACCAGGCCACATCCAGACTATAAAGCCCTTCATGGCCTGTTCGGCCGCCTTGTGCAGCTCGACCAGTTGCTTCAGCTGGTCACTCAGAGGCATCGGGTGTTCGGTCTCAGTATACTGAGACCAGAACAGCTTCTCTGTTGAGCTTCCCTCCCCGGCCTGGTAAAACTGTGCGGCATCCGACACGCTGCGGGGCAAATCTGTGAATGCTCCTGGAGAGCTCCGGATTTAGGTAAGTAACAAGTAATTTACTTTCACATGCTTGCTTTGCATATAGAATGCCTTACCTGCCACTATCTTCTTCATCGCATCAATCTCCTGGAGAGCCTTTTTGGGCTTCAGCGTTGGCACTCTTGGCACTCTCAAGGGCCGCGGCAAGCTCGGACTCTCGCGTCTTCAAGTGTAGCTCCAACGCCTCGTGCTTCATCACGAGAGCGTGGAGCTCTTGCTGCACCTCGCCCACCTGTGCCTCTTGTTTTTCCCGCTCGGTGCGCTCCTAGGCTGCTTTGTTTTCGGCCTCGGATAGCGCTTGCTTCAGGGTTGCCACTTCGGTCGTGGCCCCTGGCAGATTAAAGATGATCCTGTCATTTTGCAATCGCATCCCTTTTATATACATACATATCTACAAACTAGGTATTACTTACCTTTGTTCTCCTCGAGCTGCCTCTTGGCAAGGCCGAGCTCTTTCTTGGACCCTTCGAGGTCCTGCTTCAGTACGGCGACCTCCGCAGTCAGTGCGGTAGAGGCCAGCAGTGAAGCCTGCATATGCATATAGACATACTTATATTAGACTCCTGCAAATATTAGTTGATCCTCTATTCGGCTTTTCTTTTTGAACACCAAACAGAGCATCAGGGGCTACTGTCTATGCGGTAATATTTTTCCTATATTTCAAATACTTATCTCAAAGCCTGTTAGAAGGCTGGCACAGGCTTCAGTCAGTCCGCTCTTGGCGGACTGAACCTTCTGGATCACCACACTCATAATAGTGCGGTGCTCTTTGTCGATGGAAGCGCTGCGAAGCGCTCCCAACAGATTGTCCGGTGCCTTTGGATGGACAAAGGTCACCGGCACGAGCATCTTGCCCCTTTTGGAAGGAGGCCGCCTGCCCAAGTCCGGAACCACTGGGGGTTCCGGCGCAGTGTTCGGCTGAAGGCCGAACTCGGAGCCCTCGGGAGCCTTACCCCCTCTACTCCCGGAGTCCGGAAGGTCGCCTTGAGGCGCCTTCGGGACTGTCTCCACTCGACCCGGTGCCTCTCGAGATAGCACCTCGGCATTGTCCGTAGGGCAAGGGGAGGTGGCGGTCGGAAGTGGATCGCTATCCATATCCAACGAGTCTAAGGAGCCGCCCGACGAAGATACGTCGATACGGGCTTGGGGCAGTCTGCATAATCATATTCGACGTTAGGAGAGGCAGTGCATCAAAGGTATGCTATGAGTTACTCTGGTATCCGAATACTTACGACTTCGCCAGGGGCTTGGCCCTGAGCAGCCACTCGTTTTCGTCTTCGGCGGCGGCGGGGGAGCAGTCCGGGAGGAGAGTCCTTCCCTTCTTGGACCCTTCGGCCCCCCGGTTGGGGCGGCCTTCCTTTTCTTGTCTCCCCCGGCTGAAGGGGGAGCATCTTCATCTTCCTCCTCATCTTCGGGGGAGGAGTGCATCGCAGAGTCATCGGACGATGAGTCTAGTACCACCTGGCGTCGGGAACTCTTTCGGGTTCCCGTGGCCTTCCTCTTGGTCTTCTCCGGCACCTCGTAAGGAGCCGGAGTCAGCATCTCCGTTAGGAGAGCGTCCGCAGTGGCTTTGGGCAGAGGGGGCGTACAGTTGATCTTCTCCGATGCCCCCACCCAGTCCTGTCCAAAGGCATGGGAGCTCAGACCCCACACGGGATTAAGCTATGGGGAGTAGGTATCTTACCAGATGTACAAAACTTACCGATTCACAGGGCGCTTCGCGCTTAGCCCGCGGTCCTCGGTGAGAGAGGGAGGGACCTCGGCGCCCTTGAACAGCACCCTCCAGACATCCTTGTGCGTCGTGTCGAAGAGCTCGCTCAGAGTCTGGTGCTGGACCAGGTCGAACTCCCACAAGTTGAAATCCCGTTGTTGACACGGGAGGATCCGGCGGAAGAGCATGACCTGGACTATGTTGACAAGCTTGAGCTTCTTGCTTGCCATATTCCGGATACATTTCTGGAGTCCGTCCAGCTCCACTGATGAACCCCAGGATAGGCCCTTCTCTTTCCAGGAGGTGAGCCGCGTGGGGATTCTGGATCGAAACTCGGGGGCCACCACCCAGTTGGTGTCGCGCGGCTCGGTGATGTACAACCACGCCGATTGCCACCCCTTTATGGTCTCCACGAAGGAGCCTTCAAGCCATATAACATTGGGCATCTTGCCCACCATGGCTCCGCCGCATTCCGCTTGTTGGCCTCCCACCACCTTCGGCTTGATATTGAAGGTCTTCAGCCACAGGCCGAAGTGGGGCCGGATGCGGAGGAAAGCCTCACACACGACGATGAACGCCGAAATGTTGAGGATAAAGTTCGGGGCTAGATCGTGAAAGTCCAGCCCGTAGTAGAACATGAGACCGCGGACGAATGGATGGAGGGGAAACCCCAGTCCGCGGAGGAAGTGGTGGAGGAAAACTACCCTCTCGTGAGGTTCCGGGGTAGGAACGATCTGCCCCGCAGCGGGCAGCCGATGCGCGATATCCGCGGCTAAGTATCCGGCTCCGTGCAGCTTTTTGATGTGGCCCTCCGTGACGGAGGAGGCCATCCACTTGCCTCCCGCTCCGGACATGTTTGGAGAAGGTTGAGGAGAAGGATGTGGACTTGGGCGTTGGAGCTCGAGTGCGCAAGAATGGATGAGCAAGGAGGAAGAAGGCGTGGGTAGAAAAAGTTTAAACCTTATCCCCTTATAAGGGCGGCCGAAACTATGCGCCCCACTAGCCTGGTAAAACTCGCTTATCCCCCAAGCACCGTAATTGATGGCGCGGTTGGGTTACCCACGCCCGTATTGATGAGAATCCCGTAATAAGGGGGATACGATCTCTGCTTTGACAAGGCGTGTCAAGAAACTGCCTCGCGTTATGTGCGGGGCTGGTTAAAGAAAAATGGTTCGAATAATCACCGAGCCATGGCATGATGTCATGTTGCCAAAACGTGTCAGCAGATTAGATTTGTGAAAATATTATTCTCTCTACGGTGGTATGTGGAACTTATTTTGCAGGGTCGGACACTATCCTTTTATTCAAAATCTTCTGTGGTGTATCCGGAGGAGGAACCCGCCTTGCAATGCTGAAGACAATACTGCGTGCCGGGCTCATCGTCATTGAAGCCTGGTTCAGGGGCTACTTTGGGAGTCCTGGATTAGGGGGTCTCCGGACAGCCGGACTATATCCTTTGGCCGGACTGTTGGACTATGAAAATACAAGATTGAAGACTTCGTCTCGTGTCCGGATGGGACTCTACTTGGCGTGGAAGGCAAGCTAGGCAGTACGGATATGGATATCTCCTCCTTTGTAACCGACCTTGTGTAACCCTAGCCCCCTCCGGTGTCTATATAAACAGGAGGATTTTAGTCCGTAGGACAACATACAATCATACCATATGCTAGCTTCTAGGGTTTAGCCTCTCCAATCTTGTGTTAGATCAACTCTTGTAATACTCATATCATCAAGAATAAATCAAGCAGGACGTAGGGTTTTACCTCCATCAAGAGGGCCCGAACCAGGTTAAAACATCGTGTCCCCTGCCTCCTGTTACCATCCGCCTTAGACGCACAGTCCGGGACCCCCTACCCGAGATCCGCCGGTTTTGACACCGACAAACATCGTACCTTATGGGTACGGCGATTGAGAAGGTTCAGTCCGCAAAAAGCGGGTTGAACGAGGCCTACACTAGCCTTCTGAGAGGCTTTGAGGTATGTGATACAATGCCCTTTAGCTATATAAGGGTCATGTCTACTACACAACCTTCTTCTTGTAGACGTTGTTGGGCCTCCAAGTGTAGAGGTTTGTAGGACAGTAGCAAATTTCCCTCAAGTGGATGACATAAGGTTTATCAATCAATAGGAGGCGTAGGATGAAGATGGTCTCTCTCAAGCAACCCTGTAACCAAATAACAAAGAGTCTCTTGTGTCCCCAACACACCCAATGTGGGGACCCCGACTCATAAGTCGTGATCACCGAATGCACGTGTACAGTGATGCCAGAGATCAATGCTCACTGAACACACAAAAGCTGAATAACAAGAGTCTTACATCCATACATACCGTATTACACAAGTAGGACCATTATGGTCAAGTCTTGAGTATAGCATCGCAGCAGAAATCTTCATCGATAACTTGGACCCATGCCATCTGCCTTAACCCTACAGGCATTCTGACTGGGAAGCGTCCTAGCTCGCATGTTCGTCACCGAGGTACTCTTCTTCATATTATGTTCTTTCATGCCTGGCCAATAAAATAACCAGTGGCAAGCCAATGAGTACTTTGAATGTACTCGCAAGCAACCCAAGGGTGATAACAGAATAATTATGCAAGGCACTACTGCTAATTTGGCATTTTTGCGGAAAGCTAGTTTTTCTCATGCAAGTATGATCAACATTTATCAAGGATATGAATGCGTATGCAACAAGTATCAGGAGGTTACAGACATCAACATCGGGATAGAGTTGTGAACAACTCATACTCAAGCTCATCGTGACTTCCTCACGAATCACGCCAACAGATTTACCAAACCGTGTTGTTTGTCAGAAACATATGGACGTAGTCTAAGCAGCACCACCCAACTGTCCTTGACCGTGGACACGGCTATTCGAATAGTTTTACACTCTGCAGAGGTTGCACACTTTACCCACAAGATCCGGGGAACTTCCGTGTCATCCACGACCCGCGGTACCTCAAGTACCCGAGGTAAGCACCCAATCACTATCTTTCCCTAGATGACACTAACAAGGAGTCCACTCGTTGTTCCGTATCCTCCCGATGTACATCATACGAGACTCACTCGAGATCGTAACATCCGAGAGGGGACACAACGGTGTATCCGGTGCCCTGTGAAAACAGTCATGGCCGCCCTACCTGGCACGACCCCATCCCGAGAGAGCCCACCAACAACTCTCCCGTCACTAGTAATGCGGGCTCCAAGCTAGTATCGGCCTAGGTAATCAATAATGCCCTTTCCCATATAAGGGTGGAGTGGTTATGCATGTAAGGTTGGGACAGTCGACAAATCTTAAATCTAATCCGCCTCTGTAAACAACACTTTTATCGAGCCTCGGTACACTACCTCTCCACCAAGTAGTGACCTGGTTCATCATCATCTCCCAGGGGCATTAGTGGCACCCACTGGGCTGTTTGCAAGTATGTCAACCCACACTTGTTTCTTTCCATGCATAACCCTGACCCACTTTGCATAGCCATCTACTATAGCATATTTCTACAACCCACCAACACAACTCTAAGAAAGGGTAGAGTCATGAACAATGCAAGTATCAATGAGTATGCAACGGAGGCAAGCCTAGCAAGGTTGCCATTCAAAATATATCATGCACTCAGTGAAGCAACGAAAATGCCATCATGATGTAAAATGGTTCATCATGGTCAAAGGGCTGCTTGCCTGTTTTAACAAAGTCTTCGAGGTCTTCAAATATCTCTGGTCCAACTCCGAGCATTTCGTCTACTTCGTCAACTATCGTTGAAAGCAACCATAATAAGCAATACAACAAGGCAGAAATAAAAGTGCTCCAAAAATATTGATTTGACTTTTCTAGGACATCTCTGGTTATAGGAAAATTAACCATAGTGGTTTCATTGGAATTGGGTCAGTGGATATTTCTAAACATTTTGATATGATTGAATCAAGGGGTTTATGGATTTGCAAGAAGTGTACAAAAACATATTTTTGAAAAATGAGCAAAGGCACCCATTTAGCAAAACATGATTTTAGAAGCATCTAGGAGTTGGTTTCACTGGATTTGGAGTTCAAATGAATTTCCTATGAATTTGCAAAGTTGACAAATATGAAGAAATGGCTCATTATTTTATGTGGTGCAGAAAGTATTAATAAAAATGTTCATAAACTAAGTTATGAACTTAGAAACATCTAGGAATTTGAATCATGGAATTTGGATAAAAAATGGGCTCTCTGTGATTTTCTAAAGTTTATCAAAGAAATGGAAAAAAATAGGATTTGCTAAATATTTGTGAAAGAAATATTTTTGTAAAAATGTGCAAGTAGCACCATGTGGTAGGGAATGAATTTAGAAACTACTAGAAATTTGAATCATCAAATTTGGAGTTAATTTGAATTTTTTTATGGATTTTACAAGTTGTTCAGAAAAGAAAAGGGAAAAGGGCTCTGTGCCTGCTGGGCCAGAACAGCCGCAGGGCAGTGGCCCAGCCAGCGACGCGGCCCAGCCGAGCCGGCGTGCGCGCGCGCGCCAGGTTTGAACTTGACGGGCGGGGCCTAGCTGCCAGTGGGAGAGAGAGGGGGCTAGAGAGAGGTGAGGATGACAGGCGGGGCCCACCTGTCATCACTAACCCGTGGACAGGGGGGTCGCGGTGCTCACCGGCGACGATGCAGGCCACGGCGAGCTCCGGCGAGTGCGGGGATGGCTTTAGGAGACTGCCGCACGTCGGTGGGTGGTGGACTTGGCCGGCGGGGGTGCCTGGTTCGCCGGCGACGAGGAGTTGCGGCGGAGGAGCTTTGGGAGGCGGTGACTCCAGCCGTTTCCGGCAGCTACAGAGAGGGGAAAGAAGGGGGAAAGGATCAGAGGGCTGCAGGGGTTCCAGATCGAGGCAGAAGAAGAACGCGGGAGGCCTATACCTCGCGAACTCCGGCGAGCCGAAGCGGCGGAGCTCGAGCTCGATCTCAAGCTCGGGTGGTCCTGGAGGAGAGTGGAGGGCACAGGGGGCCGATTTGGAGGGGTTAGGAGCGAGTGGTGGTGAGGGAGAGGCTCGGGGAGGCCTTTAAGTAGGCGAGCCACGGCTCACCGTAGACCCGTGCACCGGCGAGGTCCTGCTCGTTGCCATAGGGCTCGGGAGGATCTGGCGCCGTGACTGGGGTGTTCATGGGCGTGGACTACGCCGAGGGAAGCTAAGGGAGAGAGCGGGGAGGGGTCAGAGACGCACGCGTGTGAGCCGCACCATTGGCGTGCTCGGGCGGCCTCTGTTTGCTAGCGCGGAGGTGCGGGGAGGAGGAGAGAGGAAGGGGACAGCGCCGTGGCATGTTGCAGACGTCGAGGCGCATCGTCGGGCGCGCTGGGGAGGCCCGAGGTGGCCGGAGGCGGTTGGAAGGGGGCAGCTACAGTGCGGGAGCGCACTGTAGCGCGCTCTAGAGTGCCCAAATGGCATGCCATGGCATAAAAAAGGGGAAGTGGGCGCGGCCACTTGTGTCCAGTAGTGCTAGGGAGTAGTAAAGAATGGGGAGGAAGCATTGGATGCCATGGATGGCCACTTGAGTGAGGAGGGAGGTGAGGAAGAGGGGTACAGGGGCTGTCCAGAGGGAGGAAGTGGGGTTTTACCCATCCAATAAGTGAGCTATGGATTTTCCATTGTTACTGGAGGTGAAAGGGGACTAGGAGGAGCTGTGGTAAAAAGTTGAGCTCAAGGAGATTAGTGGAAGAGGTCAAAATGATGATTTTGGGAAAATGGCAGAAGGTGTTTGTTGTTGGTTTGGGCAAGAAAATTAATTCCACTTGCCATGAGAATTAACAGGATGGAATGGCACATAGAAGCAGGATGTTCCACCAAGTTTGAGCTCATTTGGGCAAAGTAGCCAATGTAACTTTGGTAACCCTAGAAATGAGTAGAAATGGATTTACCAAGATTTAGTCATGCAAATCTATTCTCCTTGATGCACCACTTGGTGTAGTGTCATCATTTGAGGATTTGAACATGTCCACAAAAATTCAGATCAAAAGGACACACTTGGCAATGTAGAGTTGTTCAAATTTGATTCTGGTCAGAGAGGGTTTTGGGGTACTTTGATCAAGATAACATTCTCTCCAACTTGTGCCATTTGTTCTAGGTGCATTATTACACCATTTGAGCATGTGCACCAAGTTTGAGAGCATTTGGACATGTTTGACAGTGCAAAGTTGTTCAAACTTGAAAAAGGACAGAAGTGGTTTTGAAAGGGTTTCATGGGGTTATACTGTTCTCCATGACATGGTACTTGGCAAGATCATCAAAAATGTCATATGTGACATGTTATAATTTTCTTGGAATTTTTGGGGAACATTTCCTTTGTAAATATTTCAAAAGCTTGAAATATCTATAAAGGGTTTTTGAGGGATTTGACCAATATTTTGAACATGACCATGTGTTGAAACTCTTATATATGGGAAATATATGCCCCCTGAGTTTCCCTGATTTTTCTGAAATATTTTTGAAACAATAAAATAATTTTTCCCTATTAAAGACCATTTCTGTCCTTAAGAAAAAGCTTTTAAATAAAATAGGAAAATAACTTTTAAAATTATATTTTTGTGGTTTTTGGGTATCCTATATCTAATAGGAGTCAAATATATTTTTGGAAAGATTTTTACTGCCCTGAATTAAGTACTTGCAGTACAAATCTTAATTCAGGGGTTTTTGGAAAACTAATTTTTGAAAATACTTTTTGGACAAATTATTTTTGTAAGAAAATACTATATTGCTCTATACACATGGCATGATCATTGGTTCAAGAGTTTGGAGCAAGAAGATGAAGTATAGGAGTTGGAGGATCTATTTGATTTTTAGAGCACTTGCAAACAACAGACAAAATCCAAACAAGGCAAGGTCCAAAACACTCAAAAGTTTTTGCCAAACCACATTTTATCATGATTTATTAGCTTAAGTGTTGTGGCATGAAAATCAGGGTGTGATAGACCTACCGCCCTTACAAGAATCTCGTCCCCGAGATTCCCAGACTAGGCGCAGAAAGGAATACGGAACTTGGATTTGGGGTATTCTTCACGTCCTCATACTGCTTCTGCTTCCGTTTGGTGCTCCATTGAACCTTGAAGTACTCGATGGCATGGCTTCATGTTTGTCGTCCTGCTTGATCCAGATTGCAATTGGGATCTCTCACGTAGGTCATATTGGGCTGGAGGTCGATGGCTCGTGGTCGATGTCCTTGTAGAGACCGGGCTAGTTAGGAAGTTGGACACGTTTCCGGAGTTGTGTCATGTGGAAATATTATGCACAGTGGGTAACTCAAGTGGTAACTCTAGCTGGTAGCCATCTACTTTTCGTCTCGCAGTGATCTCGAAGAGGGCCGATGAATCTTGGTGTGGGTTTCCTTGTCATGGAAATGCTTGGTTCCTTTGAGAGAAGTGGCTTGCAGATACACCTGGTCTTCAACGTGGATGTTTATTTCTTGGCGATGGTGGTTGGTATAGTTCTTCCTCCTTGGCATGGCGGTCTTCAAATGTTTCTTCACCAGCTCAGTGATTCTTCTTCCGTCTTCGGGTAGACAAGTATGTTACCAAAATAAGGATGACAACTATCTTGTCTAAGCACTCCATGAAAACTTTGTTCATGGGGTACATAAAGTAGGCTGGGGGTATTGGTGGTGGTCACGGTTGAGTATGGTCCGAGGTGTTCTCGATTTAGAGTTAAGACCTATGGTAATGACCCGACCATGTTGTGGCTTAGTAGGGCTTAAGGGTTTCAAGGATTCTAGTGTGCGAGTGAACATTTTATTATCTTATCCTTAAGCACGGTTTCTGAGATGCCAATAGTCTATCTAGTCCTTCATACAAATAACCTTATACCATCGAAAGCATCATCTCGTATAGGCCAAATCCAATCATCACTCATGATTTACCAAAGTCTCAAATAATTCCTCAGGGTCACTCATACAAACTCATGAAGTCATTTGTCCTCTATTCCTATATCCTCAAATTGGTCTTCCTTATGGCATCGTCAGTTCTTGTGCTATATTAGGGTGATAATGTGCTCGTTCACTATGTCCACTAGTTCCATAATGAACCCAGTGCTGTTCAAGGTTTACAGAGGCTTAACTGGTTCTCTTGCAATTCTATGGGTTAAGCACATGGTTAAGGACTCGAGCTGGGGTATCTCGTGAAGTCTCGAAGGGTCTAAGAATGGGTTTCTAGTCTGGAGGGTTAAATATAACTCTACGGGGTTTCACTTGGTCGAGGAGACGGTAGCAAAAGTCTTCATTGCCAGTTGGTTGCCGAGGAAGAATCCTTGGTGCATCTTTTCTTGCTAGCCTTCAGTTGATGAGAGAGATGATAGGGAAAAGTAGCATAGAGGAGGGGATGCTTAAAGGGGGTTCTATAGTGCAAGTTCAAGCAAACAAGTGCCGTTGAGGCCACACACATTCATTAAGATAAGATAGGTGATATAGTCGCGTACAAGCTGCCTAGGGCAAATGTGCGACTTATATCAAATCACAAACAAGTAAAAACAAGCAACACAAAACGTGGTTCCATTCGAACCATCTCACAGACTCGACTACGCATAAGGGGGTACACGACTCATCCTACCCTAGGGGTCCTCGGACTCGGTAGTCGTGCTTGCTCGGAGAGAAGGGTGCTCAGTCTTCAGTTTCTGGGTTCCCCTTGTGGTGCCAAAGGGTATGCGACAGTCGGCTGCTTGTTGGGACATATCCTTTTAATGTGCCCAAGTTCACCACACCCGTGACATGTGACGGAAGCACAAGGGTTTCTATTCAGTCTTGGGTATTGTCGTCGGGGGCCTGACGATGATCCTCTATGAGGTGGATATGGAAATCCATTCCTATGCCTTTTGCGTGGGGTTGGGTTGCGAGCTTTCCAAAGTCCCTTGATTTGCTGCTCTTGATTAAAAATGTGGGCTTCTAAGGCAGTGATTTGCTGATCTTGCTCGACCACCTTCTTCTTCTCGAGGCAGTGGAGGTGCAGAAGTGAAGGGAGGTCTTGGCGAGCCTTAAGGAATGCTTCGGTAAGGTGGCGTAGAAGGTAGTCTCCGCCGTTGATGAAGCGGATCTAGTACTTGAGGGTTGGATCCTCATCTTCTGGGGAAATCATCACTTGAGCTGGGGCTCCAAATCCGTTCTTTCCAGGTAGGTAGCGGGTGGCGTGTTCTTCTTTCATTTCTGGAAGGAGGCCTCGAAGACGGAGAAGCGCTTCATATGCCACTTGCTGAATGGCCAGGTCTTGTGTTGGCATGGGTGGTCCAATGAAGAACAACCCCTGGGGTGAGGTCTTGGCAGGCACAAAAACCTTGGCATAGAACTCCTTCTCGAGCACATCATTTTCCAGTTCATGTAGGGTGTATATGGGCAGCAAGGGATAGTGGCATTGTTGGAGGCAGTCTTTTAGGAGTGATGGAAATCTTGTCATAAGGAGTCTCAAGGGGGCGACAGCCATCTACAAAAGTTGAATAGCGGAGGTCAATATGGAAAATATCCCTCGGGCTTGGTAAGCTTAGAAAAGAAGAGAAGTTTAGAAGGTCTCAAGCTAACTAACGTCCATGCTAACTAAGGCTTCCTACAGTCAGGATGGCTCTGATACCAGCTCTGTGGGGACCCCGACTCATAAGTCGTGATCACCGAATGCACGTGTACAGTGATGCCAGAGATCAATGCTCACTGAACACACAAAAGCTGAATAACAAGAGTCTTACATCCATACATACCGTATTACACAAGTAGGACCATTATGGTCAAGTCTTGAGTATAGCATCGCAGCAGAAATCTTCATCGATAACTTGGACCCGTGCCATCTGCCTTAACCCTACAGGCATTCTGACTGGGAAGCGTCCTAGCTCGCATGTTCGTCACCGAGGTACTCTTCTTCATATTATGTTCTTTCATGCCTGGCCAATAAAATAACCAGTGGCAAGCCAATGAGTACTTTGAATGTACTCGCAAGCAACCCAAGGGTGATAACAGAATAATTATGCAAGGCACTACTGCTAATTTGGCATTTTTGCGGAAAGCTAGTTTTTCTCATGCAAGTATGATCAACATTTATCAAGGATATGAATGCGTATGCAACAAGTATCAGGAGGTTACAGACATCAACATCGGGATAGAGTTGTGAACAACTCATACTCAAGCTCATCGTGACTTCCTCACGAATCACGCCAACAGATTTACCAAACCGTGTTGTTTGTCAGAAACATATGGACGTAGTCTAAGCAGCACCACCCAACTGTCCTTGACCGTGGACACGGCTATTCGAATAGTTTTACACTCTGCAGAGGTTGCACACTTTACCCACAAGATCCGGGGAACTTCCGTGTCATCCACGACCCGCGGTACCTCAAGTACCCGAGGTAAGCACCCAATCACTATCTTTCCCTAGATGACACTAACAAGGAGTCCACTCGTTGTTCCGTATCCTCCCGATGTACATCATACGAGACTCACTCGAGATCGTAACATCCGAGAGGGGACACAACGGTGTATCCGGTGCCCTGTGAAAACAGTCATGGCCGCCCTACCTGGCACGACCCCATCCCGAGAGAGCCCACCAAAAACTCTCCCGTCACTAGTAATGCGGGCTCCAAGCTAGTATCGGCCTAGGTAATCAATAATGCCCTTTCCCATATAAGGGTGGAGTGGTTATGCATGTAAGGTTGGGACAGTCGACAAATCTTAAATCTAATCCGCCTCTGTAAACAACACTTTTATCGAGCCTCGGTACACTACCTCTCCACCAAGTAGTGACCTGGTTCATCATCATCTCCCAGGGGCATTAGTGGCACCCACTGGGCTGTTTGCAAGTATGTCAACCCACACTTGTTTCTTTCCATGCATAACCCTGACCCACTTTGCATAGCCATCTACTATAGCATATTTCTACAACCCACCAACACAACTCTAAGAAAGGGTAGAGTCATGAACAATGCAAGTATCAATGAGTATGCAACGGAGGCAAGCCTAGCAAGGTTGCCATTCAAAATATATCATGCACTCAGTGAAGCAACGAAAATGCCATCATGATGTAAAATGGTTCATCATGGTCAAAGGGCTGCTTGCCTGTTTTAACAAAGTCTTCGAGGTCTTCAAATATCTCTGGTCCAACTCCGAGCATTTCGTCTACTTCGTCAACTATCGTTGAAAGCAACCATAATAAGCAATACAACAAGGCAGAAATAAAAGTGCTCCAAAAATATTGATTTGACTTTTCTAGGACATCTCTGGTTATAGGAAAATTAACCATAGTGGTTTCATTGGAATTGGGTCAGTGGATATTTCTAAACATTTTGATATGATTGAATCAAGGGGTTTATGGATTTGCAAGAAGTGTACAAAAACATATTTTTGAAAAATGAGCAAAGGCACCCATTTAGCAAAACATGATTTTAGAAGCATCTAGGAGTTGGTTTCACTGGATTTGGAGTTCAAATGAATTTCCTATGAATTTGCAAAGTTGACAAATATGAAGAAATGGCTCATTATTTTATGTGGTGCAGAAAGTATTAATAAAAATGTTCATAAACTAAGTTATGAACTTAGAAACATCTAGGAATTTGAATCATGGAATTTGGATAAAAAATGGGCTCTCTGTGATTTTCTAAAGTTTATCAAAGAAATGGAAAAAAATAGGATTTGCTAAATATTTGTGAAAGAAATATTTTTGTAAAAATGTGCAAGTAGCACCATGTGGTAGGGAATGAATTTAGAAACTACTAGAAATTTGAATCATCAAATTTGGAGTTAATTTGAATTTTTTTATGGATTTTACAAGTTGTTCAGAAAAGAAAAGGGAAAAGGGCTCTGTGCCTGCTGGGCCAGAACAGCCGCAGGGCAGCGGCCCAGCCAGCGACGCGGCCCAGCCGAGCCGGCGTGCGCGTGCGCGCCAGGTTTGAACTTGACGGGCGGGGCCTAGCTGCCAGTGGGAGAGAGAGGGGGCGAGAGAGAGGTGAGGATGACAGGCGGGGCCCACCTGTCATCACTAACCCGTGGACAGGGGGGTCGCGGTGCTCACCGGCGACGATGCAGGCCACGGCGAGCTCCGGCGAGTGCGGGGATGGCTTTAGGAGACTGCCGCACGTCGGTGGGTGGTGGACTTGGCCGGCGGGGGTGCCTGGTTCGCCGGCGACGAGGAGTTGCGGCGGAGGAGCTTTGGGAGGCGGTGACTCCAGCCGTTTCCGGCAGCTACAGAGAGGGGAAAGAAGGGGGAAAGGATCAGAGGGCTGCAGGGGTTCCAGATCGAGGCAGAAGAAGAACGCGGGAGGCCTATACCTCGCGAACTCCGGCGAGCCGAAGCGGCGGAGCTCGAGCTCGATCTCGAGCTCGGGTGGTCCTGGAGGAGAGTGGAGGGCACAGGGGGCCGATTTGGAGGGGTTAGGAGCGAGTGGTGGTGAGGGAGAGGCTCGGGGAGGCCTTTAAGTAGGCGAGCCACGGCTCACCGTAGACCCGTGCGCCGGCGAGGTCCTGCTCGTTGCCACAGGGCTCGGGAGGAGCTGGCGCCATGTCTGGGGTGTTCCTGGGCGTGGACTACGCCGAGGGGAGCTAAGGGAGAGAGCAGGGAGGGTCAGAGACGCGCGCGTGTGAGCAGCACCATTGGCGCGCTCGGGCGGCCTCTGTTTGCTAGCGCGGAGGCGCGGGGAGGAGGAGAGAGGAAGGGGACAGCGCCGTGGCGTGTTGCAGATGTCGAGGCGCATCGTCGGTCGCGCTGGGGAGTCCTGAGGTGGCCGGAGGCGGTTGGAAGGGGGCAGCTACAGTGCGGGAGCGCACTGTAGCGCGCTCCAGAGCGCCCAAATGGCATGCCATGGCATAAAAAAAGGGGAAGTGGGCGCGGCCACTTGTGTCCAGTAGTGCTAGGGAGTAGTAAAGAAAGGGGAGGAAGCATTGGATGCCATGGATGGCCACTTGAGTGAGGAGGGAGGTGAGGAAGAGGGGTACAGGGGCTGTCCAGAGGGAGGAAATGGGGTTTTACCCATCCAATAAGTGAGCTATGGATTTGCCATTGTTACTGGAGGTGAAAGGGGACTAGGAGGAGCTGTGGTAAAAAGTTGAGCTCAAGGAGATTAGTGGAAGAGGTCAAAATGATGATTTTGGGAAAATGGCAGAAGGTGTTTGTTGTTGGTTTGGGCAAGAAAATTAATTCCACTTGCCATGAAAATTAACAGGATGGAATGGCACATAGAAGTAGGATGTTCCACCAAGTTTGAGCTCATTTGGGCAAAGTAGCCAATGTAACTTTGGTAACCCTAGAAATGAGTAGAAATGGCTTTACCAAGATTTAGTCATGCAAATCTATTCTCCTTGATGCACCACTTGGTGTAGTGTCATCATTTGAGGATTTGAACATGTCCACAAAAATTCAGATCAAAAGGAGACACTTGGCAATGTAGAGTTGATCAAATTTGATTCTGGTCAGAGAGGGTTTTGGGGTACTTTGATCAAGATAACATTCTCTCCAACTTGTGCCATTTGGTCTAGATGCATTATTACACCATTTGAGCATGTGCACCAAGTTTGAGAGCATTTGGACATGTTTGACAGTGCAAAGTTGTTCAAACTTGAAAAAGGACAAAAGTGGTTTTGAAAGGGTTTCATGGGGTTATACTGTTCTCCATGACATGGTACTTGGCAAGATCATCAAAAATGTCATATGTGACATGTTAGAATTTTCTTGGAATTTTTGGGGAACATTTCCTTTGTAAATATTTCAAAAGCTTGAAATATCTAGAAAGGGTTTTTGAGGGATTTGACCAATATTTTGAACATGACCATGTGTTGAAACTCTTATATATGGGAAATATATGCCCCCTGAGTTTCCCCGATTTTTCTCAAATATTTTTGAAACAATAAAATAATTTTTCCCTATTAAAGACCATTTCTGGCCTTAAGAAAAAGCTTTTAAATAAAATAGGAAAATAACTTTTAAAATTATATTTTTGTGGTTTTTGGGTATCCTATATCTAATAGGAGTCAAATATATTTTTGGAAAGATTTTTACTGTCCTGAATTAAGTACTTGCAGTACAAATCTTAATTCAGGGGTTTTTGGAAAACTAATTTTTGAAAATACTTTTTGGACAAATTATTTTTGTAAGAAAATACTATATTGCTCTATACACATGGCATGATCATTGGTTCAAGAGTTAGGAGCAAGGAGATGAAGTATAGGAGTTGGAGGATCTATTTGATTTTTAGAGCACTTGCAAACAACAGACAAAATCCAAACAAGGCAAGGTCCAAAACACTCAAAAGTTTTTGCCAAACCACATTTTATCATGATTTATTAGCTTAAGTGTTGTGGCATGAAAATCAGGGTGTGACACCCAATACAATGGTAAATTGTATAGGTGCACTAGTTCGGCGAAGAGATGGTGGTACAAGTGCAATATGGATAGTAGATATAGGTTTTTATAATCTGAAAATATTAAAACAGCAAGGTAACTAAGGATAAAAGTGAGCATAAACGGTATTGCAATGATAGGAAACAAGGCCTAGGGTTCATACTTTCACTAGTGCAAGTCCTCTCAACAATAATAACATAATTGAATCACATAACTATCCCTCAACATGCAACAAAGAGTCACTCCAAAGTCACTAATAGCGGAGAACGAACGAAGAGATTATGGTAGGGTACGAACCACCTCAAAGTTATTTTTTCCAACCAATCCGTTGGGCTATTCCTATAAGTGTCACAAACAGCCCTAGAGTTCGTACTAGAATAACACCTTAAGACACAAATCAACCAAAACCCTAATGTCACCTAGATACTCCAATGTCACCTCAAGCATCCGTGGGTATGATTATATGATATGAATCACACAATCTCAGATTCATCTATCTCTACCTACTAATAAAGCATCGATTGTTTCTGGTCGTACGTCGTTAGCGTTTTTATAAAAAAGTCCTTATGGTTTAGAGTATTCAACCCATAGTTCATCTAATAAGTCAACCGGTGTGGGCGAGATAAAAGAAAAAACTGCCTCCCGGTCTCATATCGACCTCCAGCTCCAGCGCGTCGCCAACTCCTGCCGGCCGCCCCCCCATCCGGCGGCGCTCCGTGAAGCGGAAGCAGGGAGAAGAGGGGCGGGGCCGCTCCGTGAGGCGGATGCCGGGCGGGAAGAAGAGGGGCGGGGGCAGGGACGGGGAGGGAGAGGGGCGGGGCGGGGCCGGGACGGGGATGAAGAGGGGTGGGGGTGGAGAAGGGGAGGAAGAGGGGCGGCGAGGGTGGAGGCGGAGGAGGAGACCACGGGCACCATGGGGCGAGATGGAGGAGGAGCATCTCGCCGCGGCCAGCGCCGCCAGCAAGGCCATGGCCATGATGCGGCGCCTGTAGAAGGAGAAGGCCGAGGTCCAGATGGAGCTCCACCGCTTCGCCGCCGAGATGGACCACCTCCGTGCCCTCATCGTCGTCGAGGAGCGGGATGCTGAGGCGGAGGAGGAAATCTTCAGGAGCACGGGCCGAACATTGCTGCTATGCATAGAGGAACAACTCTACCCAAAGCAAATCAATTGCATCGCAAGTTGCTGCCGGCATCGTCAATTGCATCGCAAGTTGCTCCCGACATCATCGTGTCATAAGTTCCTGACATCCGCCACCGCAGCACAGGTTCGTTCCTCCCTCGGTTTTTTAACATCTGAGCAAACAGAGAATCTAGGGGAGGGAGAGAGGGCATGCTAGGCGCTTCTGCTGGAGAAATATGTGAGGATGAGAGGGTGCAGAGAGATGAGAGATAGAGAGAGCAGAGAGATGCGTTGATTGCTACACATTTAGATAGAGGACTTGATGGAGCTACTGTTGGCCGCTGCTGCTAGAAAGAGAGCGAGAGAGAGAAAACAAATAGGCTGAGACAGGGTCCAATTCCTACTGATCTGATATTGTGGAGAAAAAAGAGAGATGGTTGAGGAAGAGAGAGAGAGAACAGAAAGAGAGGCGCACACCACTGAATCCTTTCGATTCTATTGCAAGGTCAAACAGTTTTATGTGTTCTAACTTTCTAGGATAATCTGTAGTTATTTGGCTCATTGCCGTGCCTCAAGTTTCCAACAGCACCGTGGCTGTACACCGTTGAATTTGCCAAAATCCGTCTGCACATACTCCACCGTCCGCGGAACTTCGTTTGACCTGAGGTACATACTACAGGGTTATCCATTCGCATTTGTCACCAACTATACTACTTATTCCAGATCAAAAAAAACTATACTACTTATTAAGAGGGAGAAAAAGAGGATAGTTAGATGAAACAATAGCCCTGTGCAAGAATTAATTGGAAAACACTACGTAGGCAATGTCAAGTATAGCATATCTTGGTCTCATAATGATCTGTTGTACCCTTGCTTTCTAAGTGCATGCTTGTTTCTGAATAAAATGCAGAGGTCATAAATGAATTAAACCATGCTACTCTAAAATCAGAGAGCAGGCAACAAAAGTAGTATCAGTTCTATATACCCCATTTGAAAAAATAGTATGTATATACTCCTTGCGAACTACTGCGTATTATTTAACAATTTTTACATAAGACTGTCCGTCCAGATACAGTCACTAATTAGTATGTTAGTAACTTGAATTGCATGGCTTGATGGCTCTGCTTGGGTCTTCTCTTATGTATGAGTGCACAATGTGCAGGTTAACTAATTTTGGGTTTTCTAAAGCATAGGTGTTCCGTTAAATTTTTGATGTGGAGCATCTGGGAAGATTCGTTGATCTTGTAAGATTCAAATATAAAAAAGCTATCATTAACCTTGCGTAGGTTCTTTCCTAGAATTTTGGAATGATGTTAAATGTTGCTGCTTAATTTGTTTCTATTAATGTCCTGTCCTAGCTTTGGTTCGCCAGTGGCGGATCTTTTTATCCGGCCAGCCACCCCTGATCTTCTCCGGTGCCATCTGCAGCCTCCTCAATCTCCAACTTTCTGCTCCCTTGTCGTGCTCCTTCGATGCGTGCTCTCTGATTATCACTGTCTATGAGCTGGTATCATGTAGTATCAACGTCTATCAATGATACAAGGCTCATATTTAATAAGTCTTCTAGGCTGTACAGTTGTAAGATATGTAGTTCCAGCTTCGATCTTTTACTGGCAAGAATTAATTGGATATGTAATTATTGATTTTTTCACAAACAATATCTTCTGTTGTTTCCACTTCTTCAGTCACGATCATCTAGCCCTCTGTCCTGTATCTTTTTGAGATAACAGATCAACCATCATCATGTACTTCTATTGTAACATCTCCCATCTTTTGTGCTATTATCTAGAAGGGGTATGGATTGGAGAAATTCATGGTAAGTATTGATCTATACCCGGTACACTGTTAGTGTTTTCATATGCAAGATCATTTTTGTATTATCACGGCATATTGGTTATTGACAAACTATAAGATGTACCTAAATTCGTAATATAACTTCCAAAACGGAACAAATACATTGCCATTACATATGGCACAATTTCTAATGCTGCATCAAAAGTTTTGTAAAATGGAGGGTGGGTTGCTGCATCAAGTTTCTCTGTTGCACGTACCATATCATTGAATAAGTAAGGTCTAGCCTTCTATACTCCGGTTGTAAGGGCTGAATATTGTGTGCATTTAGATTCGATAAGCATGCCCTACCTTCATCTCATCACTTTCTTAAATGAGATGCAACTTTGAAATGGTTGCTCTGTTACATTTCTCTATACTTTGCTCATATACTTAAGCTTAAGTAAATTATGTTGCATCATATTTGTAACCGACATTAGCAAAATTATGTTGCATCATATTTGTAACTGTCATTAGCAAAATCATGTTGCATCATATTTGCATATAAGAACTATGTTTGAAGGTGCACTAAGAAGGAATTACTTATCATTTAGCTTCGAAGCTAGCCTAACTTCCATACACTCCACCATGAACCGTGCGTGCAATGCAGTGGCTAGAGAATTTAAAAACTCGGACTATCGCTGCTACCTCTACTCTGCTCAATGATCAATTCTGTCTGGTTGGTTAATTTACTAGGTAAACTGCATAGCTCAGTAGCATGCACACCTAAATGCTCAAGTTAAATGTTCAGTCCGCCATTCCCTACCAGCCTATGGCTAGGCTTCCCAGCAATTTCCTTCTACATTCCACATGCTATGTGTTGCCGAGTGGTACAGCCACATGGATTGGGCAATACATATTTTGTTTTGGGTTCAAAGAGGTAATCATTGAGCATTTGTATCAACTATCTATGACCTCAAGTTCACATGAGTCGCGCTTCTTTACCTTGAAACGACATATGACACTCAGCAGATCAATTGGTGCCATCTCCAGATTCCTCTCAATGTGTTGTTTCATTTATGTTATCAAGTTTCACTGGGAGATACATGCATGAAACATGGTATTTTTTATTTGTGGGCATCAAACATAGTTAAGATTAAGATTACTTTTGTTGTGAAAAAGGAAAGTTATCGTTAAGGATCTCTATTCTGAATCCTAGATCTCATGCTTGATTTTTTTGCATAAGTTTTTTAGGCCTAATGACTATCAAATGCCATGAGAAACTCAAGAATTTCATGGAGCTAGCAAGGTTGGATTCCCCAAGGAATGCCCATAGAAACTGGCTATGGGGACAATGAGTCAAGGGATGGACACGGCGATCATGCTTAGCCAGTTGGGCAGTCCGAAGTGGAGTTGTAACTTGGTCTTGGAGAGGTGCTCACCACATTGCTTGATTGATTGAAGATTGCCTCTGTATGATGATTAAACTATAATTTTACTTAATCACATTGTTTCAGACAGGCAGAGATGATTTTAGGGCGGCGCCCAGCCGGACCTTCTTGGGATGACGCTATGATATGGGGAACAACAGTGTGGCGAGGCTGGTTTCCCGCATTCGTGCATGAGGTTGACGGAGGAGCCTGGACTGACGAGTGGCTGTTAACACTCCCTATCCGGCAACACCGACTGAGGGAGTCCTGGATTAGGGGGTGTTCAGGTAGCCGGACTATACCTTCAGCCAGACTCCTGGACTATGAAGATACAAGATTGAAGACTTCGTCCCGTGTCCGGATAGGACTTTCCTTGGCGTGGAAGGCAAGCTTGGCGATGCGGATATTCAAGATCTCCTACCATTGTAACCGACTCTATGTAACCCTAACCCTATCCGGTGTCTATATAAACCGGAGGGTTGTAGTCCATAGGCAATCAACTCCATACACAACAATCATACCATAGGCTAGCTTCTAGGGTTTAGCCTCCTTGATCTCGTGGTAGATCTACTCTTGTACTACCCATATCATCAATATTAATCAAGCAGGAGTAGGGTATTACCTCCATCGAGAGGGCCCGAACCTGGATAAAAAACATCGTGTCCCTTGTCTCCTGTTACCATCCGGCCTAGACGCACAGTTCGGGACCCCCTACCCGAGATCCGCCGGTTTTGACACCGACATTGGTGCTTTCATTGGGAGTTCCTCTGTGTCGTCGCCTTTAGGCCCGATGGCTCCTTTGATCATCAACAATGATACGGTCTAGGGTGAGACTTTTCTCCCCGGACAGATCTCCGTCTTCGGCGGCTTCGCTCTGCGGGCCTATTCGCTCGGCCACCTTGAGCAGATCGAAAGCTACGCCCCTGGCCATCAGGTCAGGTTTGGAAGCCTAAACTACACGGCTGACATCCACGGGGACTTGATCTTCGACAGATTCGAGCCACAGCCAAGCGCGCCGCACTGTCTTGATGGGCATGATATAGCTCTCCCGCCGAACAGCGCCTTGGAGGCCGCACACACATCGATTTCGACCATTGATTCAGAGCCTACCACGCCGATCGAGGATCAGCGGTTGGACGCTGTCTTAGGGGCTGCGATCTCAGAGGTGATCGAGCCGAACTCTAGCCCCGCACTCCGCATGGCCCGTGACTCCGAGGAGCCGGATTCCTTTCCGAACTCCGAGCCCCCCGCGCCCCTGCCGATCAAATCTGATTGGGCGCCGATAATGGAGTTCACCGCCGCAGACATCTTTCAGCATTCGCCTTTTGGCGACATCCTGGATTCTCTTAAGTCTCTCTCTTTATCAGGAGAGCCCTGGCCGGACTACGGTCAGCGAGGGTGGGATACAGACGATAAGGAAATTCAAAGCCCACCCACCACCCACTTTGTAGCCACTGTCGACGATCTAACCGACATGCTTGACTTCAGCTCCGAAGACATCGACGGCATGGACGACGATGTAGGAGACGAACAAGAACCAGCACCTGTAGGGCGCTGGAAGGCCACCTCGTCATATGACATATATATGGTGGATACTCCAAAAGATGGAGATGGCGATGGAACAGTGGGGGATGATGCCCCCAAGAAATAGCCAAAGCGCCGGCGTCAGCGGTGCCTCTCTAAATCCCGCCAAAGCAAAAACGGTGATTCCGACATGGGAGATAATACTACACCGGATAGCGCCAAAGAACACCCACCTCAGCAAGATTCGGCACAGGAAGCCAGCCCTCATGAGAGAGCGGCAGACCGAGAGGTCGAGGATGATAACTATACGCCTCCCTCCGAAGACGAGGCAAGCCTCGATGACGACGAATTCGTCATACCATCAGACCCCGCCGAACAAGAGCGTTTTAAACGCAGGCTTTTAGCCACGGCAAGCAGCCTCAAGAAAAAGCAGCAACAGCTTAGAGTTTCCCAAGATTTTCTAGCTGACAGATGGACCGAAGTCCTTGCAGCCAAAGGTATGAACTCGAATGCCCCTCCAAGAATTACCCGAAATGCAGGCCGCTACCCCGATTAGAGGAGGAAGCACCTACATCACCAGCGCATGACATGGCAGACCGGCCACCTCGCGGCCTCTACAGAGAGCCCTCTCGGCCCTCCACCCAAGCCATGCCTTGACGCCGCTCAACTAAGGCACGGGAAAATGCGCCCGACCTGCGAGACATACTGGAGGATAAGGCAAGACAAACAAGATCGATCTACGGATCGTGCAGGTGCCCTACGGCATGTGACAATGATCTTCACTCCGGATACAACAAATCCGGCCGGGCCGAACACAACAGACATAGCTCTTCCGAGCTGCGTCGTGATATAGCCCAGTACAGAGGCACCGCACACCCGCTATGCTTCACGAATGAGGTAATGGAACATAAAATCCCAGAGGGTTTCAAACCCGTAAACATCGAATCATACGATGGCACAACAGATCCGGCGGTATGGATCGAGGATTATCTCCTTCACATCCACATGGCATGCGGCGATGATCTACACGCCACCAAATACCTCCCACTCAAACTTAAAGGACCGGCCCGGCATCGGCTTAACAGCTTGCCAGCAGACTCAATCGGTTCTTGGGAGGACCTGGAAGCTGCATTCCTCGACAACTTCCAGGGCACTTACGTGCGACCGCCGGATGCCGACGACTTAAGCCACATAATTCAGCAACCAGAAGAATCGGCCAGATAATTCTGGACACGGTTCCTAACAAAGAAAAACCAGATAGTCGACTGTCCGGACGCAGAGGCCCTAGCAGCCTTCAAGCATAACATCCGCGACGAGTGGCTTGCCCGGCACCTGGGACAGGAAAAGCCGAAATCCATGGCAGGCCTCACGACACTCATGACCCGCTTTTGCGCGGGAGAAGATAGCTGGCTAGCTCGCAGTAACAACTTATCAAAGAACCCTGGTAATTCGGATACCAAGGACAAAAGTGGCAAGACACGTCGGAATAAGCAAAAACGCCGCTTTAACAGCGACAGCAATGAAGACACGGCAGTCAATGCCGGATTCAAAGGCTATAAATACGGTCAGCGGAAAAAGCCATTCAAAAAGAATACTCAGGGCCCGTCCAGTTTGGACCGAATACTCGATCGCTTGTGCCAGATACATGGCACCCCCGAAAGGCCAGCCAATCACACTAACAGGGATTGTTGGGTGTTCAAGCAGGCAGGCAAGTTAAGGGCCGAAAACAGAGACAAGGGGCTGCACAGCGACGACGAGGAGCCCAAGCCGCCGAACAACAATGGACAGAAGGGCTTTCCCCCACAAGTGCGGACGGTGAGCATGATATACGCAACCCACATTCCCAAGCAGGAGCGGAAGCGTGCGCTACGGGACGTATACGCGATGGAGCCAGTCGCCCCAAAGTTCAACCCATGGTCCGCCTGCCCGATCACTTTTGATCGAAGGGACCATCCCACTAGCATCCGTCATGGCGGCTTCGCCGCATTGGTTCTCGACCCAATCATCGACGGATTTCATCTCACAAGAGTCCTCATGGACGGCGGCAGTAGCCTGAAACTGCTTTATCAGGATACAGTGCGGAAAATGGGCATAGATCCCTCAAGGATTAAGCCCACAAGAACGACCTTTAAAGGCGGTATACCAGGTGTAGAAGCCAACTGTACAAGCTCAGTAACACTTGACGTGGTCTTCGGATCCCCAGACAATTTCCAAAGCGAAGAGTTAATCTTTGATATAGTCCCGTTTCGCAGTGGCTATCACGCCTTGCTCGGACGAACCGCATTCGCAAAGTTCAATGCGGTGCCGCACTACGCATATCTCAAGCTCAAGATGCCAGGCCCTCGAGGAGTAATTACGGTCAACGGAAACACCGAACGCTCCCTCCGTACGGAGGAGCATACGGCGGCTCTCGCAGCGGAGGTACAAAGTAGCCTTCTCAGGCAATTCTCCAGTCCGGCCATTAAAAAGCCAGACACTGCCAAGAGTGCCCGGAGTAACCCACAGCAGGACCGTCTGGCACACTCTGAGCAAGCGTAGCAATGCGGCCCCAACCCCAGCTTTCGCGACATAGCGAAACCAGTACCTCACGTACATAACTACGCCCTTGAAATACCATGGGCACAGGGGAAGGGGCACAATAACGGCACACCCAAAATGCGGCTTAAAACGTACTAGGGGCTGCCGGATTCTTTTTTTTAATTTTTTCTTACTTTCAGGACTCCATACTTCAGATGACCTGTTCGGCAATTCGAGTGCCACACAAACGATGCAAGATCCAGGGAGGCAGACAAGCCATGCCGCATTATGGAACTCCCAGGTGGTCTCTGTTACGAGCGGTATACCTGTTTTAAATACAATTCCGCGGCCTGCCCCTGGTCAGGACATACCGAATAGTCCAATATCTTTTGCTTACCGCACTACTTGTATCGTCCGGCTTTGATAAATAGCCTCTCTATAAACAATGCATAGCTTTTTGTCTATTTTTTGCATTATCCTCTTTTCATATATATGTTCATTAATGACATGTTGCACCCGTACACGGTGGTACGGCAAATACGCCAGGGGCTTCAGTACCCTTCAATATGGCGTGAGAAGTCCGTACACTTTCACAAGTGCGGCACCCCGAACTTATAGCACTATATGCATCGGCTCCGAATCATGATTTGGGTCAATAGTTGGGTTTGCCCGGCTCCTATGTTTTGGTGCCTTACGTTCCGCTATATCGGCTAAGGTAGCACTAGGAGAACCACTGCGATGGTGCCTCGGTTGAGCTGGGTTAAGCACCTCAGTGGAGAAAGCTAAAACTGACTGTCATGATGAGGCGAGAGACCGGTTGCTGTTCGAGAGGTTTTTCGAGTCCCTAAAGACTTATGCCGCTTCGAGCGAGGAGCCGGATTTGTCCGGCCAAGGCATGGATAGCGCCCCGAACTCGGTCTTCCGAACTAGGGGCTTCGCCGAAATTTAAAATTATAAAGTTCTATGGCTAAGTGAGAGTGTTCAAGCATTATAGTCCGATTGCCTGGTTCGTCGTGCTGAGCGCCTCCCTCGAAGGACCCAACCATGGGAAAAAGAGCGCTCAGGTTTATCACCAAACACCCCAGCACTAGTGGCATGGGGGCAGAAGCCGACGACTGGCCATCTCTCAATTTTTGATAAACGACCGCACAGAAAATAATATTTTAAATTCAATAAGCATTGCTTAGCGCATATGAACAAGTTTTTAGCGCACAGGATAAACACAAGCGAGCTCATTCAAAAATTACATCCTTGGTACATTCATCCGCCACAAGGCGGGCACCTGCAAGAACATCCTTGTAATAGTTCTCGGGCTTGCGATGCTCCTTCCCCGGCGGTGGCCCGTCCTTCACAAGCTTCTCACCGTCCAGCTTCCCCCAGTGCACCTTTGCACGGGCAAGGGCCCGACGGGCACCTTCGATGCAGACGGAGCGCTTGATGACCTCGAGCCTCGGACAGGCCTCCACCAGCCGCCGCACCAGCCCGAAATAGCTCCCAGGCAGGGCCTCTCCGGGCCACAGCCGAACTATGAAGCCCTTCATGGCCTGTTCGGCCGCCTTGTGGAGCTCGATCAGCTGTTTCAGCTGGTCGCTCAAAGGCACAGGGTGTCCAGCCTCAGAATACTGAGTCCAGAACACCTTCTCCGTCGAGCTGCCCTCTTCAGCTCGGTAGAATGCGGCGGCGTCGGATACGCTGCGGGGAAGATCTGCGAATGCCCCTGGAGAGCTCTGGATTCGGGTAAGTAACAAGTAGTTTACATTTATATTTCTGCTTTGCATGAAGAATGCCTTACCCACTGCTATCTTCCTCATCTCCTCCAACTCTTGGAGGGCCTTTTGGGCTTCGGCCTTGGCAGACTTGGCAGTCTCAAGGGCCGCCGCGAGCTTGGACGCTTGCGTCTTTGACTCAAGCTCCAGACTCTCATGTTTTTTCATGAGAGCCTGAAGCTCTTGCTGCACCTCGCCGACACGGGCCTCAAGTTTCTCTCGCTCGGTGCGCTCCGCGGCCACTTTCTTTTCGACCTCGGACAACGCCTGCTTGAGGGTCGCCACCTCAGTCATGGCCCCTACAATAAGCAGTACAATCCTGTTATTTTTTGCAATCACGTCTTTTTATAGGTACCTTTATCTGTAAGGTATTTCTTACCTTCTTTCTCCTCGAGCTGCCGCTTGGCAAGGCCGAGCTCTTGCTCGGTCCGCTCGAGTCCCTGTTTCAAGGCACCCACCTCCGCAGTTAGTGCGGCGGTGGCTAGCAGCGAAGCCTGCATACGCATATTGACTCTTTGTTGTTAGACTCCTGCGAAATTTAACAGATCCTCTATTCGGCTTTTCTTTCCGAACGGCAAACAGAGCAACATGGGCTACTGTCTATGCGGTTATGTTTTTACATATTTTTTACTTACCTCGAAGCCTGTTAGAAGGCTAGCGCAAGCTTCACTCAGTCCGCTCTTGGCGGACCGAACCTTTTGGATCACCATACTCATAATAGTACGGTGCTCCTCGTCGATGGAGGCGCCGTCAAGCACCTCCATCAGGTTGTCCGGCACCTCCGGTTGGACGGAGGCCGCCGGCTTAGAAGGCTTGCTCCTCTTGGAAGGAGTTCGCCTACCACGGTTCGGAATTGTTGAAGATTCTGGCGCGGTGTCCGGCACAAAGTCGGACTTGGAGCCCTGGGGGGTCTTGTCCCCTTTCCTCCTGGAGTCCGGGAGGTCGCCTTGCGGCTCCTCCAGGACCACCTCCTCCTGCCCCGGAGCTCGTTGCGACGCCACTTCGGCGTCATCCGCAGTGCGGGGGGAGACAGCGGGCGGAACTGAGTTCACGTCCGATGAATCCAGGGAGCCGCTCGACGACTCGTTGAGTTCGGCCTGGGGCGGGCTGCATAATTATGTTCGACATTAGGGAAAGCTGCGCGACAAAGGAACGTCATGAGTTACTCTGATACTTACGATTTCGCCGAACGCTTGGGCCTATCTGGCCACTCCTCTTCGTCCTCTTCGGCGTCGGGGGAGTAGTTCGGCGGAGGGGTCTTCCTCTTCCTGGACCCTTCGGCTTCCCCCATTGGGCGGCCTTCTTCTTCTTTCCTCCCCCTGCTGGAGGGGGAGAGTTTTCTTCTTCTTCCTCCTCCTCGTTCTCACGGGAGGAGAGCGTCTCGGGCTCGTCGGATGACGAGTCCGACACCACCACATTACGGGCACTCTTTCAAGTCCCCATGGCCTTCTTCTTCTTGGCCTTCTTCTCCGGCACCACATAAGGCGCCGGAACCAGCAGCTTCGCTAGTAGAGCTGGGGCTGGGTCTTCGGGCAGCGGAGCCGGACATTTAATCGGTCCGGATATCGCCCGCCAAGCCTGTCAAAGGTAAGGGAGTTTAGATCCCGCATAGAGTCAAACTATGAAAAAACTTAACATCCTATAAAAGGTGAAAATAGCATACCTCACTAGCGTGACGGTGCGAGCTGTATCCGCAGTCCTCGGAAGCGGATGCGGGAGCCTCGGCACCTTTGATTAGCGCCTTCCAGACGTCTTCATACGTCGTGTCGAAGAGCCTGTTAAGGGTTCGGTGCTGTGCCGGGTCGAACTCCCACAGAGTAAAGTCCCATTGTTGACACGGGAGGATTCGGCGAACGAGCATGACCTGGACTACATTTACAAGCCTGATTGGCTTGTTTACCAGGGACTGGATGCATGTTTTCAGTCCGGTCACCTCTTCCTCGTTACCCCATGATAGGCCCGTCTCTTTCCAGGACATGAGCCGCGTGGGGGGTCCGGATCGGAACTCGGGGCCTGCGATCCATTTCGGATCGCGTGGCTCGGTGATGTAAAACCACCCGGCTTGCCACCCCTTTAGGGTCTCTACGAAGGAGCCCTCGAACCACAGGACGTTGGCAATCTTGCCCGCCATGGCGCCTTCGCACTCCGCCTGGCTGCCGAACACCACCTTGGGCTTGACGTTGAAGGTCTTGAGCCAGAGGCCGAAATGGGGGCGGACACGGAGGAAAGCCTCGCACACGACGATAAACACCGAGATGTTGAGGATGAAGTTCGGGGCCAGATCGTGGAAATCCAGGCCGTAGTAGAACATGAGCCCCCGGACGAATGGGTGAAGTGGAAAACCCAGTCCGTGGAGGAAGTGGGGAAGGAATACTACCCTCTCGTGGGGCCTTGGGGTGGGGAGGAGCTGCCCCTTCTCGGGAAGCCGGTGCGCGATGTCTTTGGACAAGTATCTGGCCTTCCTAAGTTTTTGACGTCGCCCTCCGTGACGGAGGAGACCTTCCACTTGCCTCCCGCTCCGGACATCGCTGGAGAAGGTCGAGGTTGGAAGTGCGGGCTTGGGCGCTGGAGCTCGAGTGCGCAGGAGATGGGTAGGCAAAGGAGGAAGAAGGCGTAGGTAAAAAAGGTGGATCCTTATCCCCTTATATGGGCGGATGCGGTTATGCGTCCCCACTTGCCTAATAAAACTCGCTTGCCTCCCAAGTGCCGTGGTAAATGGCGCGGTTGGGTTACCCACGTCCGTATTGATGAGAATCCCGTAAAAAGGGCACACGATCTCTGCTTTGACAAGACGTGCCAAGGAAACCGCCTCGCAAACATGATGAGGTGGAAAAGTAAAAACAATTCGAGTAAAGAACTTGGCCGTAGTGTGATGATGCACTGCGGAATACGTCAGCAGATTTGATTTGTGTTAATATTATTCTCTCTATGGCAATATGTGGAAACTTATTTTGCAGAACCGGACACTACTCTTGGTGTTTACAATCTTCTATGAAGGACTTGGAGGAGGAACCCGCCTTGCAATGCCGAAGACAATTTGCGCGCCGGACTCGTCGTCATTGAAGCCTGGTTCAGGGGCTACTGAGGGAGTCCTGGATTAGGGGGTCCTCGGGTAGCCGGACTATACCTTCAGCCGGACTCCTGGACTATGAAGATACAAGATTGAAGACTTCGTCCCGTGTCCGGATAGGACTTTCCTTGGCGTGGAAGGAAAGCTTGGCGATGCGGATATTCAAGATCTCCTACCATTGTAACCGACTCTATGTAACCATAACCCTATCCGGTGTCTATATAAACCGGAGGGTTGTAGTCCATAGGCAATCAACTCCATACACAACAATCATACCATAGGCTAGCTTCTAGGGTTTAGCCTCCTTGATCTCGTGGTAGATCTACTCTTGTACTACCCATATCATCAATATTAATCAAGCAGGAGTAGGGTATTACCTCCATCAAGAGGGCCCGAACCTGCGTAAAAAACATCGTGTCCCTTGTCTCCTGTTACCATCCGGCCTAGACGCACAGTTCGGGGCCCCCTACACGAGATCCGCCAGTTTTGACACCGACACCGACCAACAACTGCGCATCCTAGATCAATGGCTATCTGGCAACACTGACCAACCTGCTGTACTCCGTCGGTCATATGTACCATGAACATGGAGTGTCGCATGTAGTTCGTTGCTTTAGTACAGAAGATGATGTTTGATTCTTTGTTTTGTTGACATATTTGTTAATGACTTACAACAACAATACGCTGTTTCAGATATTGGCCGGGAGCTATAACTACTTCTCATAAAATATGCCAAAGGCTCACTTGGCATTCTGTTTATAATAAGAACTCCACAATTTTATGTATCCTGCACAAAATAAATACTTTATGCTTATGTCTATGAACTGATCTGTTGATTGAATTATCCAACCCACAGGACACTGAGTCTGGGCGACATGGAAATAGAAATGAAAATATTATTATGTAGTTTCATGTTGAAGAAATACAATGATTTTAATATGTAGAAATAGAAATGAAAATATTATTATGTAGTTTCATGTTGAAGAAATACAGTGATTTTGCTATGTAGAAGTAGAAATACTATTTGCACGTCACTGCAAATAGTTGTATGTTTCATTTGCACCTTTTCATGGGGAAGAAAAAGAAACAAGAGACCCTCCTTAGCCAGGCTTCCGGTGGAAGTATGGAGATGCTCTGCTTCAGAACGTTACAACATGAATTATTCTTCCCGTAAAAAAACATGAATTGTTCAATATTAAGCATTTTTTAAAATCAATTTATCAAGCTAGGGACATAAATAGAATTGATTTAGTAACAGAGAGTACGTGTTGTCTTTTTTAGGAGAAGAGCGTACTTTCTTTAGCAAAGGGGAAGAGAGTACGTGTTGTATGTGTATGTGTCGATCAGGTCTGATCACAAATGAAATATAATTTTCCAGAAAAATGTTCATCACCATAAAAATGATTCCATGTTTTAGAAATGTTCTCAAATTCATGTTTTTCTGAACAAAAAAAATCGACTTAAAGACATGCGACTACTGTTCATCAATTGAAAGATCGAAGCTGAAGTAGGTCTTGGCGAACGCCGTTAGGATGGCTTCTTCACGTTCAAATTTTATGGTCCAAAATGCTATTTTCAATGTAACTTTTTTTCTGATGTTTGCCAAATTTGGATAAGAAGTGTTGCGCAATGTCATGTTTAAATTTTTTTTGCCCGTTGCAACGCACGGGCATTTGTACTATTCAACCAACACATAGAACCTCAAAGAGTGCCCCAAAGTTTTATCGGAGAATCACGACGAAAACGTGTGCCAACCCCTATGCACAGGTTCATGGGTGGAACCCGCAAGTTCATCACCAAAACATACATCAAGTGAATCACGTGGTATCCCATTGTCACCACAGATACGCACGGCAAGACATACAACAAGTGTTCTCAAATCTTTAAAGACTCAATCTGATAAGATTACTTCAAAGGGAAAACTCAATCCATTACAAGAGAGTAGAGGGGGAGAAGAAACATAAGATCCAACTATAATAGCAAAGCTCGTGATACATCAAGATTGTATCACCTCAAGAACTCGAGAGAGAGAGAGATCAAACACATAGCTACTGGTACATACCCTCAGCCCCGAGGGAGAACTACTCCCTCCTCGTCATGGAGAGCACCGGGATGATGAAGATGGCCACCGGAGAGTGATTCCCCCTCCGGCAGGGTGCCGGAACGAGTCTAGATTGGCTTTCGGTGGCTACGGAGGCTTCTGGCGGCGGAACTCCCGATCTATTGTTCTCCTTGATAGTTTTAGGGTATATGGAGATATATAGGCGGAAGAAATATGTCAGGGGGGCCACGAGGGGCCCACGAGGGTGGAGGGCGCGCCCTAGGGGGTGGGCGCGCCCCCTACCTCGTGGCCTCCTCGAAGGTCCCCTGACGTGCACTCCAAGTCTTCTGGGCTTCTTCTGATCCAAAAATAAGTTCCGTGAAGTTTCAGGTCAATTGGACTCCGTTTGATTTTCCTTTTCTTCGAAACCCTAAAACAAGGTAAAACAAAAACTGGCACTGGGCTCTGGGTTAATAGGTTAGTCCCGAAAATGATATATAAGTGTATAATAAAGCCCATAAACATCCAAAATAGTAGATAATATAGCATGGAGCAATCAAAAATTATAGATACGTTGGAGACGTATCAGCATCCCCAAGCTTAATTCCTGGTCGTCCTCGAGTAGGTAAATGATAAAAACAGAATTTTTGATGTGGAATGCTACTTGGCATAATTTCAATGTAATTCTTCTTAATTGTGGCACGAATATTCAGATCCGAAAGACTCAAGATAAAAGTTCATATTGACATAAAAATAATAATACTTCAAGCATACTAACTAAGCAATTATGTCCTCTCAAAATAACATGGCCAAAGAAAGTTCATCCCTACAAAATCATATAGCTTGGTCATGCTCCATTTTCATCACACAAGAATGCTCTCATCATGCACGACCCCGATGACAAGCCAAGCAATTGTTTCATACTTTAGTAATCTCAAACATATAAACTTTCACGCAATATATGAGCGCGAGCCATGGACATAGCACTATGGGTGGAATAGAATATGATGATGGGGGTTATGTGTAGAAGACAAAAAGGAGAAAGCCTCACATCAATGAGGCTAATCAATGGGCTATGGAGTAGGGATTGATGTTAATGCAAGGAGTAGGGATTGCCATGCAACGGATGCACTAGAGCTATAAATGTATGAAAGCTCAACAAAAGAAACTAAGTGGGTGTGCATCCAACTTTCTTGCTCACGAAGACCTAGGGCACTTGAGGAGGCCCATTGTTGGAATATACAAGCCAAGTTCTATAATGAAAATTCCCACTAGTATGTGAAAGTGACAAAACAAGAGACTCTCTATCATGAGGATTATGGTGCTACTTTGAAGCACAAGTGTGGCAAAGGATAGTAGCATTGCCCCTTCTCTCTTTTTCTCTCATTTTCATTTTTTCATTTTTTTGGGCCTTCTCTTTTTTATGGACTTTCTCTTCTTCTTTTTTGGGCCTTCTCCCTTTTTTATGGCCTTCTCTTCTTTTTTTATTCCTCACTTGGGACAATGCTCTAGAAAATGATGATCATCACACTTCTATTTATTTACAACTCAATGATTACAACTTGATACTAGAACAAAGATGACTCTATATGAATGCCTCCGACGGTGTATTGGGATATGCAATAAATCAAGAGTGACATGTATGAAAGAATTATGAATGGTGGCTTTGCCCCAAATACTATGTCAACTACATGATCATGCTAAGCAATATGACAATGATGAATGTGTCATGATAAACGGAATGGTGGAAAGTTGCATGGCAATATATCTAGGAATGGCTACGGAAATGCCATAATAGGTAGGTATGGTGGCTGTTTTGAGGAAGATATAAGGATGTTTATGTGTGAAAGAGCGTATCATATCACGGGGTTTGGATGCACCGGCGAAGTTTGCACCAACTCTCAATGTGAGAAAGGGCAATGCACGGCACCGAAGAGGCTAGCAAGGATAGAAGGGTGAGAGTGCGTATAATCCATGGACTCAACATTAGTCATAAAGAACTCACATACTTATTGCAAAAATTTACAAGTCATCAAAAACCTCGGCACTACGCGCATGCTCCTAGGGGGATAGATTGGTAGGAAAAGACCATCGCTCGTCCCCGACCGCCACTCATAAGGAAGACAATCAAATAACACCTCATGTTTCAAATTTGTTACATAACGTTTACCATACGTGCATGCTATGGGACTTGCATACTTCAACACAAGCATTTCTCAATTTCACAACTACTCAACTAGCACGACTTTGATATTATTACCTCCATATCTCAAAACAACCATCAAGCATCATACTTCTCTTAGTATTCAAAACACTCATAAGAAAATTTTACTAATCTTGAATACCTAGCATATTAAGATTTTAAGCAAATTACCATGCTATTAAGACTCTCAAAATAATCTAAGTGAAGCCTGAGAGTTCATCTATTTCTTCAAAATAAAACTACCACCATGCTCTAAAAGATATAAGTGAAGTACTAGAGCAAACAACAAACTACTCCGAAAGATATATAAGTGAAGATCAATGAGTAGTCGAATAATTATGCAACTATGTGAAGACTCTCTCTCATTTAATAATTTCAGATCTTGGTATTCTATTCAAAGATCTGAAGGATTGGAGTATGCTAGCTCTTTGGTGATACTCCAATCCTTCAGGTCTCTCTTAACGGACTAAAGGCTTTGTTGTTGTTGTTGTTGTTGTTGTTGTTGTTGGTATTCTATTCAAACAGCAAGCAAAGCAAAATAAAATGACATTCTAAGAATGGCAAACATCATGTGAAGAAGCAAAAACTTAGGATCAACCGAAACTAACTGATAGTTGTTGAAGAAGAAAGGTGGGATGCCAACCGGGGCATCCCCAAGCTTAGATGCTTGAGACTTCTTGAAATATTATCTGTGGATGCCTTGGGAATCCCCAAGCTTGAGCTTTTGTGTCTCCTTAATTCCTCTCATATCACGGTCTCCCTAAATCTCAAAAGCTTCATCCACACAAAACTCAACAAGGACTCGTGAGATAAGTTAGTATAACACATTGCAAAAACTTTATCATACTCTACTGTAGCAAATCACTAAAATTATTATTCAACATTGCATACTAAATGCCTCTGCATATTTAATAGTCCTATCCTCAAATAGAATCATTAAAGAAGCAAACACATGTAAACAATGCAAACATAACAACAATCTGCCTAAACAGGACAGTCTGTAAAGAATGCAGAAACATCCATACTTCCCTAGCTCCAAAAATTATGAAAGAAAATTCCCACTGTAGTAAATTTATCAGATATTAATATGCAAAATGTTTCCACATTTTATCACATTCTGAATTTTCTAGGGAATTATTGCAACAGCGTAAACTTTCTGTTTTCAAACAGCAACATGTGGACTTCTAAAATAGGCATAGTAAAGGCTATCAATGCCACTTTTATTGAAATAAAATATGCAAAACATTGTTATAAATAACAGAAATCAAATCCTAACAAAATAAATTGACGCTCCAAGCAAAACACATATCATGTGGCGAATAAAAATATAGCTCCAAGTAAAGTTACCGATGAACGAAGACGAAAGAGGGGATGCCTTCCGGGGCATCCCCAAGCTTAGGCTTTTGGTTGTCCTTGAATATTACCTTGGGGTGCCTTGGGAATCCCCAAGCTTAGGCTCTTTCCACTCCTTATTCCATAGTCCATCGAATCCTTATCCAAAACTTGAAAACTTCACAACACAAAACTTAACAGAAAACTCGTAAGATCCGTTAGCGAAAGAAAACAAAAGACCACTTCAAGTTACTGTAATGAACTCATTATTTATTTATATTGGTGTTAAACCTACTGTATTCCGACTTATCTATGGTTTATAAACTATTTTACTAGCCATAGATTCATCAAAATAAGCAAACAACACACGAAAAACAGAATCTATCAAAAACAGAACTGTCTGTAGTAATCTGTAACTAACGTATACTCCTGTAACTCATAAAATTCTCAAATAAATTGATGGACCTGAGTAATTTATCTATTAATCATCTGCAAAAAGAATTAACTAAATATCACTCTCCGATAAAAAATGGCAGCAATACTCGTGAGCGCTAAAGTTTCTGTTTTTTACAGCATGATCGCAAAGACCTCCCCCAAGTCTTCCCAAAGGTTCTACTTGGCACAAACACTAATTAAATGCATAAAACCACATATAAACAGAGGATAGATGAATTATTTATTACTAAACAGGAGCAAAAAGCAAGGAACAAAAGTAAAGTTGGGTTGCCCCCCAACAAGCGCTATTGTTTAACGCCCCTAGCTAGGCATGATGATTTCAATGATGCTCACATATAAGATAAGAATTGAAACATAAAGAGAGCATCATTAAGAATATTGGTAATACATTTAAGTCTAACCCACTTCCTATGCATAGGGATTTTTTGAGCAAACAACTTATGGGAGCAATAATCAACTAGCATAGGAAGGCAAAACAAGCATAGCTTTAAAACTTTAAGCACATAGAGAGGGAACTTGATATTATTGCAATTCCTACAAGCATATATTCCTCCCTCATAATAATTTTCAGTAGCATCATGAATTAATTCAACAATATAACCAGCACCTAAAGCATTCTTTTCATGATCTATAAGTATAGAAATTTTATTACTCTCCACACAAGCAAAATTCTTCTCATTAATAGTAGTGGGAGCAAACTCAACAGAGTAACTATCATGGGATTGAAAATTGAAATGAAGATGACAAGTTTCATTGTTATTTTTATTCTTTAAAGCATACGTGTCATCACAATAATCATCATAGATAGGAGGCATGCTTTCATCATAATAAATTTGCACATCAAAACTTGGGGGACAAAGAATATCATCTTCATCAAACATAGCTTCCCCAAGCTTGTGGCTTTGCATATCAATAGCATCATGGATATTCAAGGAATTCATACTAACAACATTGAAATCATGCTCATCATTCAAATATTTAGTGCCAAACATTTTATAGATTTCTTCTTCTAGCACTTGAGCACAATTATCCTTTCCATCATACTCGCGAAAGATCTTAAAAAGGTGAAGCATATGAGACAAACTCAATTCCATTTTTTATAGTTTTCTTTTATAAACTAAACTAGTGATAAAAACAAGAAATTAAAAGACTTGGTTGCAAGATCTAAAGATATACCTTCAAGCACTCACCTCCCCGGCAACGGCGCCATAAAAGAGCTTGATGTATACTACACAACCTTCTTAATGTAGACGTTGTTGGGCCTCCAAGTGCAGAGGTTTTAGGACAGTAGCAAATTTCCCTCAAGTGGATGACCTAAGGTTTATCAATCCGTAGGAGGTGTAGGATGAAAATGGTCTCTCTCAAGCGACCCTGCAACCAAATAACAAAGAGTCTCTTGTGTCCCCAACACACCCAATACAATGGTAAATTGTATAGGTGCACTAGTTTGGCGAAGAGATGGTGATACAAGTGCAATATGGATAGTAGATATAGGTTTTTATAACCTGAAAATATAAAAACAGCAAGGTAACTAAGGATAAAAGTGAGCATAAACGGTATTGCAATGATAGGAAACAAGGCCTAGGGTTCATACTTTCACTAGTGCAAGTCCTCTCAACAATAATAACATAATTGGATCACATAACTATCCCTCAACATGCAACAAAGAGTCACTCCAAAGTCACTAATAGCGGAGAACGAACGAAGAGATTATGGTAGGGTATGAACCACCTCAAAGTTATTCTTTCCAATCAATCCGTTGGGCTATTCCTATAAGTGTCACAAACAGCCCTAGAGTTTGTACTAGAATAACACCTTAAGACACAAATCAACCAAAACCCTAATGTCACCTAGATACTCCAATGTCACCTCAAGTATCCATGGGCATGATTATACGATATGCATCACACAATCTCAGATTCATCTATTCAACCAACACAAAGGACCTCAAAGAGTGCCCCAAAGTTCTACCGGAGAATCACGACGAAAACGTGTGCCAACCCCTATGCATAGGTCCATGGGCGGAACCCGCAAGTTGGTCACCAAAACATACATCAAGTGAATCACGTGATATCCCATTGTCACCACAGATATCTACGACAAGACATACAACAAGTGTTCTCAAATCTTTAAAGACTCAATCCGATAAGATTACTTCAAAGGGGAAACTCAATCCATTACAAGAGAGTAGAGGTGGAGAACAAACATAAGATCCAACTATAATAGCAAAGCTCGTGATACATCAAGATCGTATCACCTCAAGAACACGAGAGAGAGAGAGAGATCAAACACATAGCTACTGGTACATACCCTCAGCCCCGAGGGAGAACTACTCCCTCCTCGTCATGGAGAGCACCGGGATGATGAAGATGGCCACCGGAGAGGGATTCCCCCTCTGGCAGGGTGCCGGAATGGGTCTAGATTGGCTTTCGGTGGCTACGGAGGCTTCTGGCGGCGGAACTCCCGATCTATTGTGCTCCTCGATAGTTTTAGGGTATATGGAGATATATAGGCGGAATAAATACGTCAGGGGGGCCACGAGGGGCCCACGAGGGTGGAGAGCGCGCCCTAGGGGGGTGGGCGCGCCCCCTACCTCGTGGCCTCCTCGAAGGTCCCTGACGTGCACTCCAAGTCTTCTGGGATTATTCTGATCCAAAAATAAGTTCTGTGAAGTTTCAGGTCAATTGGACTCCGTTTGATTTTCCTTTTCTTCAAAACCCTGAAACAAGGTAAAAACAGAAACTGGCACTGGGCTCTGTGTTAATAGGTTAGTCCCAAAAATGATATAAAAGTGTATAATAAAGCCCATAAACATCCAAAATAGTAGATAATATAGCATGGAGCAATCAAAAATTATAGATACGTTGGAGACGTATCCAAGGGGAATGCCCATGTATAGATAGTAGCCCTTGAGACTCTGTTCGATGTTCACGAAGAAAGGACGAACAAAGGATGTAACAATCTTTGCAGGAGATTTAATATACATATCTATTTGATCAAACAGGCTGCGATGCACGCGTGAGCTTCCCATGCCGCCAAAGCGTCCGAGCTGAGGTGGAAGTTAGAGGAAAAGCAAGGTATGTGATACCGAAACATGTCTGAACTGAGATCAGCTCTGATTTGTTATCTGAATGAGTTTTATAATTATGTTCATAGCTGACGCTTCGGAGGTCGAAGCCCTCAAGAACGTGCTGGCCGAAGCCAAGAAGGAGTCGGAGGAGGAATGAGGTGCCTGCCTGAAACATGAATCAAGGGTGGAGGAAGTCCAGCAAGAGCTCAAGGATGCGATAAGCAAATGTGAGTCCTTAGAGCGCAAGATTTCGGATCAAAATTCTGAACTTGCTAAGGCCCTCCAAAGTGCACAGGAGGCCCGGACCGAAGCCCAAAGCGCCTGCCGGGAGATCCAAGAGGCCAAGCAGATTGCGGCGGGTAAGGCCTTTAACATGCAGAGCAAATTTGTGAGAAGAAAGTATATCTTACTGACCCGGATTTGGAGTTCTCCAGGAACGTTTGTGGACCTGCCCCGGAGTATTGTTGATGCTGCAGAGTTCTTCTGAGCCGAAGAGGGGAGCTGAACGGAAAAGTTTTTCTGGTTACAGTACCTTGCGCCGGAGCATCCCGTGCCCCTCAGCGATCAGCTGAAACAGTTGACCGAACTGCATAGGGTGGCCGGATTGGCCATGAGGCATTTTATAATCCGTCTTTGGCTCGCCGAAACCATGCCCAGCAGCTACTTCGGGCTCATGAAGCGGCTGGTCAGTGCCTGCTCCCGGCTTGATGTCGTGAAGCGGTCGGTCTGCATCGAAGGTGCACGGATGTCCTTTGCCCGTGTCAAAGTGTAGTGGGCGAAGATGAACGCTGTCAAACTTGCCACCAAGGGACCTCCCGCGAGCAAAGAGCACCGCATGCCAGAGCGGTATTTTGACGACGTCCTTGAAGGATCCCGCATTGTAGAAGGCCAGTGCTCGAAGGACGTCATTTTTGATTGAATGTATTCCTGCAGTCCAAACTTTGTATTATGAAACAAGGCTGATGTATAATATGTTGCTTATTTTACCTCAAATTCTTTTCCTCCTATGCGGCCATTTATGATATCTAAGAGTTGGCCAGTCATCGGCTTCAGCCCCCGCGTAGGTAGTACGGGGGTGTTCGGAATAGCACCTAAACACACTTGACCCATCAAGTTGTTCCATGAAGGAGGTGTTAGTGCGGCGAACCAGGCAATCGCACTATGTGGCTTTATCACTCTCACTTAGGCATAGGGGTTTGACAATGTGAGTGTAGGCGCAACCCCTAGTATTATTTGATTATCTGAACTTGGGTGCTGTAAATGCCTGACCGGGTGAAGGCCGGTTTGTCACGTTATGCGGAAAAAATTGCAAAAGATTTATACTTAGTCACTGAATAGCCGACCAGCTCTCGCCGCATCATGACAGTCAGTTTTCGGCTTTCTCTACTAAGGTGTTTGTCCGGATGAACCGAAAACACAATCGCAGTAGTTCTCCCTTTACTACCTTAGCCGATCAAGCGGAACATAAGGCAGTAACCACATGAGCCGGGCAACCCAACTATTGACCAAAGACATGATTCGAAGCTGTTGCATATAATGCTATGTTCGAGATGCCGAATGTACTATAAAATTGTTTAGAATTATTATTATTTATTGAAGAAACGTACGTGGCCAAATGGAGCCCCTGTCGATTTAAGTCGAGCTGAGGTGTACATTGGCCACCGGACGAAGAAGAGGGAATACAGATGAAGAAATAAGCCAGTACCGAATAGGTTGGGCGATAAAATGTTTCCATTATAGTCTGATTGATACGTCAGAACATATTTTTACATATAATGTGATGAGCATCAAGGCTATTTTACATGCCGAGCACAAGGTAAAGCTGTGTACGTGTAACACCCCGGATGTAATTTACCTTTTGTATTCCAACTCTTGCCATTTCCGGCACTAAGTTATTTTATTTCATCGTTGTCGGGTTTTTGTTTCCGTGTGTTTTGTCTTTGTCATGCATCTCATATCATGTCATCATGTGCATTGCATTTGCATACGTGCTCGTCTCATGCATCCGAGCATCTTCCCCGTTTTCCGTTTTGCATTCCGGTGCTCCTATGTCCTCCGGTGGTCCTTTCTACCTCTTTTCGTGTGCGGGTGTTAAATGTTTTCGGATTGGACCAAGACTTGTCATGCGGCCTTGGTTTACTACCGGTAGACCGCCTGTCAAGTTTCGTACCAATTGGACTTCGTTTGATACTCCAACGGTTAACCGAGGGACCGAAAAGGCCTCGTGTGTGTTGCAGCCCAACACCCCTCCAAAGTGGCCCAAAACCCACCAAAACCCCTTCTGTCATCTAGAGAGTTCGATCACGATCGCGTGGCCGAAAACCGCACCTCATTTGGAGCTTCCTAGCTCCCTCTACCCCTATATAAAGACCCCCCACGAAAATCCCGGGTCTCTTCTCCCCCTAACCCTAAAATCTGCTCACGCCGCCGCCGGACAACGTCCGCTTCGGCCGGACACTTCGTCGCGGCAAATCGGGCGCCGCCAAGTGTCGCCGCCGCCTCGCTCCCACTCCGGCCCTCTCGGCCCACCTCCAGCCCCCGAGGGCCCGCGCGTGGCACCGCCTGCCTCTGCCGTGCCCGCACGAGAGGAGCCGCGCCCCGCGCCTGCGCGGGTCTGCCGCATCTCCAGCGCTGCCGCCCTGTTCCGCCTTGCCGCCGGTGAGCCGCGTCGCCACCGGGCCGCCCCACGCCCGCACCTACCTTGCCGCCCCGAGTCGCCTCCTCCTCCTCGACGTCTCCGATGAGCTCCAGCAAGTTCAGACGACCCCCTCCGGCGAGCCCCCCTCCAAGTCTGGCGACGTTCTCGGCTACTTCGGCGAACCCCCACTGTTTCGGCAACCTCGGTTCCCGTGCAGGATCTAGATCCAGATCTGGATCTCGAGGTTGACCTAATTTTGCCCGAAACCCTAGATTTTTTGCTATATTTGACATGCCATAACTCTGCATCCGTAGCTCCGATTCGTGCGTGTAGCATATCAAAATGTTCGTCTCGACAATTACATCATTTCATGTCATTGCATCATTTTCATTTGAGCTCATCTTGATGCCCGAAATGCTTTTGGAAGAGGGCTATGTGATGATTATGTCAGATCTATTTCAGCAAATGGCCTTTTGTTATTTTTGCCATGATTAATGTGTGCATGCTATGATCCCGAGCTCTACATGTGTTTTGATGAATGCCATGCCATCTTTACAGGGGTGTATTCCATGTATTTTTGTGATCTTTGTGGTGACTAGCACAAGCATGCAAAGTAGCTTACTCAATGATGCTGATTTCAGGGACTTAGGATTATTCGAAGTCCTTGTCCTGTTATTGTTTTTATGTCATATGTTCATGTTGTTTCCTAGTGATCCGTGCCTCTTTTGAGGATGATCAGTAAGGATGTTTTGTTAATATTGTGATGCTCTATCCATCCATGTCTTTGTTTACAATTATGGAGCACCCTAGCTTGAGTCAATCGAGCTCTACTTTTGCTATAAATTGTTCCTGGCAGATTGTTGACATGTTTAGCAATTTTGCCAAGCTTGTTGTTGTTGATCAGTGCATGCTATGTAGTTGTTCTTGCCATGTCTAGCTTCTATGCCATATCTTCTTTATGGGTGTATGCTTAGGTTGTGATGCCATGCTCTGTAGTGAGTGCATCGAGCTCGTAAACATGCCTACTTGTTAATCTGTTTTGCATGCTCCAGTTTTTCACTAAGTCTGAATCTGTTTATGTTTTTGTTATGTTCACATGCTTGCAATTGTATTTTCTGATCCCTTTTGGCATAAGGTCACTAAGGGACTTTTGTTATATGCTTAGAGTAGCTTCATGCCATTCCTTGATTTACAATGATATGTTCCTATAGCATGTAGTTTTCATGCTCTAAAGATTGCTTCCTGATGATAAATTCCAGACTTGTGTTAATTTCACTAAGTCTGAAACCTGTTATTATTTGCTCTTTTGCCATGATTGTTTGAACCTGTTAATGAGTGAATTAGCCGTAGCTCAGTGTTCATCTTTTGTCAAGCATCATGAGTGGATCCCTGCCATGTATTTTGTTGCCATGTTTGAGTGCTGTAGCATATTTATCATGATGCATTTAGATGGCTACTTGCAGATTATCGTAGACTGGTGCCATATTTGTTTTGCTTGCCATTTCCAAACCGTGCATCCGATTCCGGTGATCTTAATATCGATTTCAACTGAAATCAACTCACCTTTCTAGTGGAACTCTTGGTTTTTGAAGTTGAGGCGAGGTTCAATCATTCCTTTACAAATCATGCATATGCATCATATATCGCATCCCGCATATGATACCATGTTTGCATCATGTTGCTTGAGCATTGCACGTGGTTGATTTTGATCCTTTTTGATAGTTGTTCTTGTTTGGGTAGAGCCGGGAGACGAGTACGTGAACAAGGAGCCTGTTGAGTTCGCTTACGAGGATCAAGGGAACTCTGAGAACTTTGCAGGCAAGATGACCATACCCTCGAAATCACTTCTATCTTTGCTTGCTAGATGCTCGCTCTTTTGCTATGCCTATGCTTCGATACCCACCACTTGCTTATCATGCCTCCCATACTGCCATGTCAAACCTCTAACCCACCATGTCCTAGCAAACTGTTGTTTGGCTATGTTACCGCTTTGCTCAGCCCCTCTTATAGCGTTGCTAGTTGCAGGTGAAGATTGGAGATCGTTCCTTGTTGGAACATGTTTATTGTTGGGATATCACTATATTATCTTGTTTATCTTAATGCACCTATATACTTGGTAAAGGGTGGAAGGCTCGGCCTTATGCCTGGTGTTTTGGTCCACTCTTGCCACCCTAGTTTCCGTCATATCGGTGTTATCTTCCTGGATTTTGCGTTCCTTACACGGTTGGGTTATAATGGGAACCCCTTGACAGTTCGCCTTGAATAAAACTCCTCCAGCAATGCCCAACCTTGGTTTTACCATTTTCCACCTAGCCTCTTTTTCCATTGGGTTTCCGGAGCCCAAGTGTCATCTTTATTTAAACCCCCCCGGGCCAGTGCTCCTCTGAGTGTTGGTCCACCTTGCCAGCCACCGGTGGCCACCAGGGGCGACTCTGGGCTGGCCTACCGGAAGTTTGGACAATCTGAGTGTGCCCTAAGAACCAGATATGTGCAGCTCCTATCAGGATTTGTCGGCACATTCAGGCGGTGTTGCTGGACTTGTTTTGCCATTGTCGAGGATGTCTTGTAACCGGGATGCCGAGTCTAATCGGATTGTCTTGGGAGAAGGAATATCCTTCGTTGACCGTGAGAGCTTGTGATGGGCTAAGTTGGGACTCCCCTGCAGGGATTTGAACTTTCGAAAGCCGTGCCCGCGGTTATGGGCAGATGGGAATTTGTTAATGTACGGTTGTAGATAACATGAAACTTAACTTAATTAAAATGCATCAACCGCGTGTGTTACCGTGATGGTCTCTTCTCGGCGGAGTCTGGGAAGTGAACACGGTGTTGGAGTAATACTTGACGTAGGTTGTTCTAGGATCACTTCTTGATCATAGTTGTTCGACCGTGCTTTTGCCTTCTCTTCTCGCTCTCTTTTGCGAATATGTTAGCCACCATATATGCTAGACGCTTGCTGCAGCTCCACATCATACCTTACCTTACCTATAAGCTTAAATAGTCTTGATCGCAAGGGTGCGAGATTGCTGAGTCCCCCGTGACTCACAGTTTACTTCCAAAACCAGATGCAGGGACCGATGATACCGTTCCAGATGATATGACCGAGCTCAAGTGGGAGTTCGATGAAGACTCTCGTCGATACTATGTGTCTTTCCTAGATGATCAGTAGTGGTGCCCAGTTGGAGCGATCGGGGACTTTGTCGCATTGGGGGTTGATCTTTATTTTGGTACCATAGTCAGACCCTGAGTGTATTGGATGAATGTAATGACTCATTTATGTATTTGTGTGACATGGCGAGTGTAAGCCAACTATGTACCATTTCCCCTTTATTTATGTACATGGGTTGTTGTGAAGATTACCTCACTTGCAAAATTGCTTTCAATGCAGTTATGCCTCTAAGTCGTGCTTCGACACGTGGGAGATATAGCCGCATCGAGGGCGTTACAGTACGGGTCCTAAAGAAGAAAGCGGTGATCTTTAAAGATCCTTTAGATACTCTACCACATGTCTACGCTGCTTTTCTCCTTGGTGTATTATCCCTCGAAAGGATCAACGATCGGGTTTTCATGACGGGCTTAGAAAAAGGGCCCTTGGTACCATCGAAAGGTGATGTGGGTTGTAAGGAAGCTGGAAAAATAAAAATAAGAGAAAAGAGATATCAAGGTGCAGATAGGGTCGAGTCGTATTCTAGACTTTATCTTTACTATGCCTCCATCGTTGCCCATGGTATCTTTAGCGCGTAGTGATGTGCGCATCGTACGTATGCCACAATTCAGTTGGGGCTGCGATGGAGGCCGAATTGCTAGTCGAGCTCCTGACGGGTTGGACTATTGTGCTGCATGGTAGTCCGGACTCATTTGATAGTGTCCGGGGGCTTGACTGCCGATGTAGTATTTGGTATGATAAGGCCGCTTTGTACTTCCGCTGCCAGGGCCATGGTGTGCTCCTCAGTACAGAGGGAGCATTCCATGTTTCCATTGACTGTTATAACACCGCAGGGTCCGGGCATCTTGAGTTTGAGATAGGCATAGTGTGGGACCGCGTTGAAGCAAGCGAACGCGGTTCGTTCGAGCAAAGCGTGGTAGCCACTATGGAAAGGGACGATGTCAAAGATCAAGTCTTTGCTTCGGAAGTTATCCGGCGAACCGAAGGCAACCTCCAGTGTGATTGAGCCCGTGCAGCGAGCCTCTACACCAGGTATTACTCCCTTAAAGGTGGATTTTGTGGGCTTGATTCTTGAAGGATCAATACCCATTTTGCGGACTGTGTCCTGATAGAGCGGGTTAAGGCTGCTGCCGCCGTCCATGAGGACTCGCGTGAGGTGGAATCCATCAATAATTGGGTCAAGGATTAGCGCGGCTGAGCCTCCATGACGGATACTGGTCGGGTAGTCTCTGTGATCAAAAGTGATTGGACAGGCTGACCATGGGTTAAATTTTGGGGTGACTGGCTCGATCGCGTAGACGTCCCTTAACGCGTGCTTGCGCTCCCGCTTGGGGATGTGAGTAACGTATATCATATTCACCATTTTGACCTCGGGGGGAAATTTCTTCTGTCCCACTGTGTTCGGTGGGCGAGGTTCCTCATCGTCATCCTCGCTGGGCGACCCTTTCTCCTTGTGTTCGGCATTTAACTTGCCGGCCTGTTTGAAAACCCAACAACTTCTATTGGTATGGTTGGCAAGCTTGTTAGGAGTGTCATGGATCTGGCAAGGTCGATCAAGTATTCGGTCCAGGCTTGATGAACCGTCTCTATTTCTTTTGAATGGCTTCTTCCATTGACTGGATTTGGAGACACTGAATCCGGCATTGACCGTCGTATCCTCTGTGTTATCATTGTTGCTTCGACGCTTATGTTTGTTGCGTCGGGGCCTTTCGTTGCCATTTCTGGCTTCGGAAGTGCTCAGGTCGCTGGTACTGTTGCTGCTATGGGCTAGCCAGCTATCTTCGCCCGCGCAAAAGTGGGTCATTACTGTTGTAAGGATTGCCATGGACTTCGGCTTTTCTTGGCCGAGGTGTCGGACGAGCCATTTGTCGCGGATGCTGTGCTTAAAGGCCGCTAGAGCTTTGGCATTCAGACAGTCGACAATCTGGTTCTTTTTAATCAGGAACCTGGTCCAGGATTTCCTGGCCGACTCTCCGGGCTGCTGGACTATATGACTGAGGTCATCGGCATCCGGAGGCCGGATATAAGTGCCTTGGAAGTTGTCTCGAAAGGCATCTTCCAAGTCTTCCCAGCTTCCAATAGAGTTTTCTGGGAGGCTATTTAACCAATGCCGAGCTGGTCCCTTGAGTTTTAGGGGGAGGTATTTGATGGCATGTAGATCATCGCCGCGAGCCATGTGAATGTGGAGAAGAAAATCTTCAATCCATATTGCGGGATCTGTTGTGCCATCGTATGATTCGATGTTTACGGGTTTAAACCCTTCTGGGAACTGGTGTTCCATTACCTCATCAGTGAAGCATAGGGGGTGCACGGCGCCTCTGTATCGGGCGACATCACGACATAGTTTGGATGAAGGCCGTATACGGTTGTCGGCTCATGCAAGGTTGTGCCTGTCCCGCCAGGTCTAATGGTCGTCCCCGTGCGTTGGGGCGCGCCCCCTTGATCCATAGATTGATCTTGTCAGACCGGTTCTACTTCCAGGTCCTTGCGTAAGTCGTAGGTATAGCCCGGGGCCGTTACCTCCGTACCTTCTATAGTGGGGTGACGCGGGCTGGTGTTCGGCGTGAGTAGCTGATCTGTCCCATCCACGCGGTGGTCGGTCGGGCTTGTCAGCAACTTTATGCTTTGGCGGTATGGGCTCAAGGGCCTCATTGTCGAATTGGGGTAGCATCTTGCACTTTGGGAAGCTCTTTGCTGGGCGTTCGAGGCTGTATTCCTCGGCTGCCAGGATATTAGTCCATCTGTCATTGAGCAGATCCTGATCAGCTTGAAGCTGTTGCTGCTTCTTTTTCAGGCTTCTTGCAGTGGCGATTAGCCGGCGCTTGAAGCGCTCTTGGTGGAGGGGTTGCTCCGGCACAATGAAGTCTTTGTCGCCAAGGCTCTTGTCCTCTTCGGAGATTGGTAGGTATTTACTATCCTCTGAGCCCTCGTTATCGATGGGATCGTCAGTGTCGACTTGCCCCTCCTCCCAATCGTCCTGTTCGGATGTTGGCTCTACAAGGGCTTCAAGGTCTTTGGCATTCTCTGGAGTGTTATCGTCTCCGGTGTCGGTATTGCTATCTTTGTTGTGGCGTGATTTTGAGCGGTATTGCTATCTTTGTTGTGGTGTGATTTTGAGCGGCGCCGCTGACGTCAATGCTTTGGAGGGGCGTCGTCCTCCTTGGGTGTGTCCACCATGTATATGTCGTATGTGGAAGTGGCCGTCCATCGTCCGGTAAATGGAGGGTCTTGGCCTTGTTCGTCTTTGGTATCGTCGTCCATACCGTCGATTTCTTCAAAGGCATAGTCCAACATGTCGGTTAGGTCTTCGACAGTGGCTATGAAGTGGGTGGTGGGTGGGACGTAAAATTCCCTGCTCTCAGCCGCTAGTCCGGGCTAGGCATAGTCCGGAAGTGATTCTTTTGTAATGGCGAGTGATCGCATCAAGTCTAGAGCCTCGTTCAAAGGCGAGGTTTGGGCAGAGGAAAGAGTGTTGGGGAACATAGTAATTTCAAAAAAATTCCTACGCACACGCAAGATCTATCTAGGTGATGCATAGCAATGAGAGGGGAGAGTGTTGTCCACGTACCCTTGTAGACCGTAAGTGGAAGCGTTATGACAACGCGGTTGATGTATGTTAGGGAACGTAGTAATTTCAAAAAAATTCCTACACACACAGCATCATGGTGATGCACAGCAACGAGAGGGAAGAGTGTGTCCACGTACCCTCGTAGACCGAATGCGGAAGCGTTAGCACAACACAGTTGATGTAGTCATACATCTTCACGATTCGACCGATCCAAGTACCGAACGCACGACACCTCAGAGTTCTACACACGTTCAACTCGATGACGTCCCGCGAGCTCCGATCCAGTAAAGCTTCACAGGAGAGTTTCGTCAGCACGACGGCATGGTGACAGTGATGATGATGCTACCGACGCAGGGCTTCGCCTAAGCACCGCTATGATATGATCTAGGTCGATTATGGTGGAGGGGGGCACCGCACACGGCTAAGAGATCAATGATCAATTGTTGTGTCTATGGGGTGCTCCCTGCCCCCGTATATAAAGGAGCAAGGGGAGGAGGCGGCCGGCCAGGGAGAGGCGCACTAAGAGGGGGAGTCCTACTCCCACTAGGGGCTCATTTGGTTGCTGGGTAGGAAAAAAACCTGGGCAATAAACCCCTAGGGAGGTTTTTCCCATGCACATGTGACCCCTCCCACCACGCGGGAGATTTCCCACTGCCCCAGTGGCCCAAATGGTAATAGGGGGGAGGGAAGAAATCCCTGACATACTATAGAGTATAGACAAATATAACGCAACAGATCATTGACAAAAATTCTATAGCTAATTTTGGAAAACCACAAAAACCACACATAGCAAAATTTCTGAATTCAAGTAACTAGAATTATTAAAAAATATTACAACTACCATCACTTCACCATGGTCCAAATATTGGTCTGCGTTTCACGACGCTTCATGTGCCAAAATAAAAGCAATCATTACAAGGGTCATTGATGAATCATTGTACAAGTGTGTGCACTAGAAAAAAGTTATGGATTATCAAGTTGCCATGTCCAAGTCAGGGACACTTTCGAACAAGACGAGCTGCAAGGTGACGGTCACTAGTCCTACTCAAGTCTTTTCTCCACTCCTCATTGACATCACGTACCACAGCCTGATGTTGGCTGAAGTATAGAAAGAAATAAGTTAGCTAGACCAGTTCAAAGTCTCACTACACTATTTGTTAGTAGAAGCATATTGACAAGGAACAATATGAACCAACATATGATGTGTGCACTGTGAATAACAAAATCATAATGAAGCTAGTTTTTCTTACACAATCTACTAAATTTGGGGCTGCCACTAGATCATAATGATATGAAGAAGGCAATGGAACATTCTCTAGGTGAAAATTTTGTTTGAAAGGGAAAATAACAGGACTCTAGGTGGCTTCTTTGAACATATACAAAATAAACAGATTCAGAATGTCACTTGAAGTCACTACAAAGTACTTAGATTTAATATTCATTTGTCAGTGTGTAAAGCAAAAATAACCCTATTTTATGATCAAGCAGGTGGTTGTGTGTGTCATCCTACGACATGTAAAAACGCTGGACAAGATTGTCACCGATGCAAGCAAGAAAAATAATCACAAGATTGTCACAAACTCAAAGATAGATGCCTAGATAAAAGAATACCAAACAAAATGCTCAGATAATATTGTTCTTGTTTTTTCTCAAATAAAAGATGAAATAAGCTTTAAATACTTCTCCAAAAGAAACATGTAGAAAAGGACTGTGGATGTTACTTGTCAGATAACAAAGAAACATGCAAAGAACCGTATATCTAGCTAAGGATATTTCTCCATTTATGCTGCCCAATTAATCGTGATAAATTTTCATGATACAAGAAACATATAAGAAAGTTACACATTGATGCCTTGCCCAGCTCAACACAAGGTCATAACAGAACAAACACAATACTGCAATAGGATGACAAGTTCTAGTTCCGCCTTTATATTATGGGTGACTCGACAAGTACAATTCGGGTAATCAGAAAAATGACTGATAAGTCCTAAGCGTTGTTTCCATTGCCCCATTGCATCACCATTCTAGCCAATCTCAAATGTTATATCCAAGGAAAACTATTATCTATGCAAACATAGATATTCATTCAGACAACTGAATACTGTATCAAAAACTAGAGGACCATTGGCGAATCCACTAATCAAATCTACATCAATCAGTTTTAGTCCAAATTAAATTACACCCCATATCCAAATGCTAGAATACTCACAATAGGACCAAGCCTCGTAGCACAAACAAAGCACGAGGACTTCTACAAGAGCATCTGCTCTTCCAGGCAACCAAAACCACTCATCTCCATCAAGACACAAAATTAGATGGCCTAACAAGACTTTTACAATCAAGAGATGATTTTTTAGTAATCCATCAGAAACAATGCATGGCTTACACTAAATAGCAGCTAGAAAAATGGTGGTAAAGCCTGATTTCGAAGCAGAAGTAGTGCACATATCTAGTGCCAATTAAAAGGAGGCTATTTGTGCTCACTCTTGATTGGTTACGGTGGGCTCTAGGATGCTGATTGGTTAAAACAAGTGAATCCGGTGCTTAGATTCTTGGATCTGGATAAAAAAATCATGGACGGTGAGTGCATGGATTGGAGAACAAAAATGAGGTGGAAGAGGAGGGTGTAACCTTGGTCGAAGTAGGTGTCTGCCGCCGTCGCCGTTACCGGATGGTACAGGAGCTTCGAGGCGGAGAGGTTGTCCGGGGAAGGATGAGGGTGACGGCTGCGGTCCTTTGCCGTCGCTGTCACTGGAGCTTGATTCATACAACTACATTGGTCTGCTTGTATCTAAATCTAATCACTAATCAGTGTTGTGTACCTCATATAACATGAAATTTGATGTTAACAATGAAAATATTATGGACATATTCCAAAGTTTTATCAAATATATGAGCAACTATATGCATCAAGCTTCAGACTACTTCTGACAATTCGATGGGTAGTATAGCATGCTACATAGAAACAAATCGTAGCTAGCACACATGAAAATAAAACTCATATGGAGCTGGTGGTTCAAGAGCTACACAATAAAAATACAAGCTCATATGGATCTGGTGGTTCAAGATCAGGGGCGGTGAAGGTATGAACTGAAGAAAATATATGGGGGGAAGGAGGGGGCAAACCCTTGAACAGATGAGATAGAAACATCCGTGGAACCGTCGCCACCGCCATCGCCGGAGGGGATCGACACTTCGAGCGGAGGGGAGATCCGGCGAAGGAGTACGGTGACAGCTGCGGTCCGTCGCTGTCGCTGGACGGGCGGAGCTTGGATTCCAAGCACGGGAGGTAGGGAGTCTAGGGCGTCGTTTTTGTTGCCAGCGGAGGAGCTTAGAGGCGGTCGACGACACTGGATCTTGGTCGACGGTGCTATCTGATACGTCTCCGTCGTATCTATAATTTTTGATTGTTCCATGCCAATATTATTCAACTTTCATATACTTTTTGGCAACTTTTTATATTATTTTTGGGACTAACATATTGATCAAGTGCCCAGTGCCAGTTCCTGTCTGTTGCATGTTTTTGGTTTCGCAGAATATCCATATCAAATGGAGTCCAAACGGGATAAAAACGGACGGAGCTTATTTTTGGAAAATATGGAAAATTCGGAAGGAAAATCAACGCGAACCAGTGTCCGAGGTGGTCACGAGGCAGGGGCGCCCCCCCTTAGGGCACGCCCCCTACCCTCGTGAGCCTACCGTAAGGCGGTTGACGCTCTTCTTTTGCCGCAAGAAAGCTAATATTCAGAAAAAAATCACGGCGAAGGTTTCAGGCCAATCGGAGTTGCGGATCTCCATATATATATGAAACGGTGAAATAGAGCCAGAACAGAATGCAGAAACAGAGAGAAATAGAGAGACAGATCCAATCTCGGAGGGGTTCTCGCCCCTCCCACGCCATGGGAGCCAAGGACCAGAGGGGAAACCCTTCTCCCATCTAGGGAGGAGGTCAAGGAAGAAGAAGAAGAAGGAGGGGGGCTCTCTCCCCCTCGCTTCTGGTGGCGCCGGAGTGCCACCGGGGGCCATCATCATCACCGCCATCTTCACCAACAACTTCACCACCATCATCATCAACTCTTCCCCCTCTATGCAGCGGTGTAACCTCTCTCTTACCCGTTGTAATCTCTACTTAAACATGGTGCTCAACACTATATATTATTTACCAATGATGTATGGCTATCTTATGATGTTTGAGTAGATCTGTTTTGTCCTAATGGCTATTTGATGACCGTGATTTGTTTGAGTTGTATGTTTTATTATTGGTGCTGCCTATGGTGCTCTCCGTGTTGCGCAAGCATGAGGGATTCCCGCTTTAGGGTTTGCAATATGCTTATGATTTGCTTATGGTGGGTGGCGTGAGTGTGTAACACCCCAGATATGATTTACCTAATATGTAATCCAACTCTTGCCGTTTCCGGTGTTAAGTTATTTTATTTTCTCGGGTTCGGGTTTTTGTCTCCGTGTGTTGTTGTCTTTGTCATGCATCTCATATCATGTTATCATGTGCATTGCATTTGCATACGTGTTCATCTCATGCATTCGAGCATTTTCCCCATTGTCCGTTTTGCATTCCGGCGCTCCGTTCTCCTCCGGTGGTCATTTCTACTTTTCTTTCGTGTGTGGGGATTAAACATTTCCGTTTTGGACCGAGACTTGCCAAGCGGCCTTGGTTTACTACCGGTAGACCGCCTGTCAAGTTTCATACCATTTGGACTTCGTTTGATGCTCCAACGGTTAACCGAGGGACCGAGAAGGCCTCGTGTGTGTTGCAGCCCAACACCCCTCCAATTTGGCCCAAAACCCACCAAAACCCTCTCCATCATCTAGAGCATTCGATCACGATCTCGTGGCCGAAAACTGCACCTCATTTGGACACTGCTAGCTCCCTCTATGCCTATATATATACCTCCCCCATTCGAAATCCCGGATCCCTTCCTTCCTAAACCCTATAAATCGCCCGTCGCGAGCCGGACATGTCCGCCACGCCGGACACCGCGTCCGCCGCCGCCCACGGCCACTGAGGCTCTGTCACGTGGCATGCCGGCCTCCTCCCGCCGCCGGTCCGTCCCGGCCTGAAGCCGGCCCTCCCCCGCTCCCGCCTGGGCCAAAGTGGCCGCGCCCCGCCGCCCGGCTTCTTCCCCGTGCCCGGCCGCCACTTCGCCGCCCGGTATCGTCTCCGGCGAACTCCGGCGCCGCCCCGCCGCCTCGTCGCTCTGCCGCGCCGCCCGCCTCCTCCTCCCACAGCGGCGAGCGCCGCCACCGGACGCCACCGCAGGCCTCTGGTGCCGACCCCCTCACTCCGGCCGCCCCCGACAACTCCGGCACCGACCTCCCCGGCGATCCTCGGGAACCGTGCTGCTACAGTACCCCCATATTCAGATCTGGATCTCGGGTTGACTTTCGTCCCTAACCCTAATTTTATTGCTATGTTCGTCGTGCCGTAACTTTGCACCCGTAGATCCGTTTTGGGCATATAGCATATCAAAATGTTCATCTCAGAGAGCACATCATTTCATCTCATTGCATTATTTTCATTTGAGTTCATGTTGATGCCAGAAATGCTGTTGGAAGAGTGCTATTTGAGATAATTGTCAGATCTGCTGCTCCAATTACCTATTTGTCATTTTTGCCATGATTAATGTGTGCATGATATGCCCATGAGCTCTACATGTGTTTTGTTATATGCTTTGCCATCTTTCCAGAGGTGCAATCCATGTATTTTTGTGATGTGTGTGGTGACTAGCACAAGCTTGCAAATTGGTGCATTCGTTAATGCTGATTTCAGGGACTTAGCATTTCCACCAAGTCCTTGGACTGTTTTTATCAATATGCCATATGTTCATGTTGTTTCCTAGTGATCTGTGCCTCTTTTGAGGATGATCAGTAAGGATGATTTGTTAATCTTGTAGTGCTCTATCCATCCATGTCTTTGTTTGCAATTATGGAGCACCCTAGCTTGAGTCAATCGAGCTCTACGTTTGCTACTTCGTGAATCTGGGCAGATTGTCTAGTTGTTAGCGATTTTGCCGAAGATGTTGTAGTTGATCCGTGCATGCTATGTTGTTGTTCTTGCCATGTCTAGCTTGTATAATGTGTATTCTTGATGGGTGTATGCTTAGATTGTCATGACTTGCTCTGTAGTGAGTGCATCGAGCTCGTAAACATGCCTACTTGATATCTGATTTGCATGTTCCAGTTTTTCACTAAGTCTGTGATCTGTTTATGTTTTTGCCATGTTCACATGCTTGCAATTGTATTTTCTTATCCCTTTGGCTCAAGGTCACTAAGGGACTTTTGTTAAGCTCTTTGAGTAGCTCCATGCCATGCTTTACTTTGCCATGTTCAGTTCCTGTAGCATCTAGTTTTCATGCTCCAAAGTGTGCTACGTGATCTGAAATTCCAGACAAGTGTTAATTTCACTAAGTCTGAAATCTGTTACCAAATGTATTTTTGCCATGCTTGTTTGAACCTGTTAATGGATGAATTGGCCGTAGCTCAGTGTTCATATTTTGTTAAGCATCATGAATGGATCCCTGCCATGTATTTTGTTGCATTTAGATGGCTACTTGCTGTATATCGCAGACCGGTGCCATATTTAAATTGCTTGCCATTTCCAAACCGTGTCTCCGATTCCGGTGATCTTTATATCGTTTTCAAGCGAAATCACCTCACCTTTCCAGTGGCACACTTGGATTTCCAAGTTGAGGCCAGGTTCATTCATTCCTTGTCAAATCTTGCATATGCATCACATATCGCATCCCGCATAGCATACCATGTTTGCATCATGTTGTTTGAGCTTTGCACGTGGTTGATTGTGTCCTTGTTGCTTGTTTGTCTTGTTTGGGTAGAGCTAGGAGACGAGTTCGCTAACGAGGAGCTCGTTGAGTTTGCTTTCGAGGATCCAGTCAACTCTGACAACTTTGCAGGCAAGATGATCATACCCTCAAAATCACTTCTATCTTTGCTTTGCTAGATGCTTGCTCTTTTGCTATGCCTATGCTACGATGCCTACCACTTGCTTATCATGCCTCCCAAATTGCCATGTCAAACCTCTAACCCACCATGTCCTAGCAAACCGTTGATTGGCTATGTTACCGCTTTGCTCAGCCCCTCTTATAGCGTTGCTAGTTGCGGGTGAAGATTGGAGACCGTTCCTTGTTGGGACATTATTTTCTTCTTGGGATATCATTATATTATCTTGTTATCTTAATGCATCTATATACTTGGTAAAGGGTGGAAGGCTCAGCCTCTCGCCTAGTGTTTTGTTCCACTCTTGCCACCCTAGTTTTCCGTCATATCGGTGTTATGTTCCCGGATTTTGCGTTCCTTACGCGGTTGGGTGATAATGGGAACCCCTTGACAGTCCGCCTTGAATAAAACTCCTCCAGCAATGCCCAACCTTGGTTTTACCATTTTCCACCTAGCCTTTTTCCCTTGGGTTTCGCGGACTCAAGGGTCATCTTTATTTTAAGCCCCCGGGCCAGTGCTCCTCTGAGCGTTGGTCCAACCTAGAGCACCGTGCGGGGCCGTCCCTTGGCAACTTGGGTTACGTTGGCTCCCGTACGCTTAGCTTATCCGGTGTGCCCTGAGAACGAGATATGTGCAGCTCCTATCGGGATTTTTCGGCACAGCGGGTGGTGTTGCTGGACTTGTTTTACCATTGTCGTAGTTGTCTTGTAGAACCGGGATGCCGAGTCTGATCGGAATGTCTCGGGAGAAGGTATATCCTTCGTTGACCGTGAGAGCTTGTCATGGGCTAAGTTGGGCCTCCCCTGCAGGGATATGAAATTTCGAAAGCCGTGCCCGTGGTTATGGGCAGATGGGAATTTGTTAATGTCTGGTTGTAGATAACTTGAACCTTAACTTAATTAAAATGAATCAACTGTGTGCGTTACCGTGATGGTCTCTTTGTTGGGGAACGTAGTAATTTCAAAATTTTCCTACGCACACGCAAGATCATGGTGATGCATAGCAACGAGAGGGGAGAGTGTGATCTACATACCCTTGTAGATCGACAACGGAAGCGTTTGGTTGATGTAGTCGTACGTCTCCACGACCCGACCGATCAAGCACCCAAACTACAGCACCTCCGAGTTCTAGCACACGTTCAGCTCGATGACGATCCCTGGACTCCGATCCAGCAAAGTGTTGGGGAAGAGTTCCGTCAGCACGACGGCGTGGTGACGATCTTGATGCACTACCGTCGCAGGGCTTCGCCTAAGCACCGCTACAATATTATCGAGGACTATGGTGGAAGGGGGCACCGCACACGGCTAAGAATATGATCACGTGGATCAACTTGTGTGTCAAGGGGTGCCCCTTGCCCCCGTATATAAAGGATCAAGGGGAGGAGGCCGGCCGGCCCTCTATGGCGCGCCAAGGAGGAGTCCTCCTCCTAGTAGGAGTAGGACTCCTACTAGGAGGGGGAAAGAAGTGGGGAGGGAGAGGGAAAGGGGGGCCCCGCCCCCCCTCTCCTAGTCCAATTCGGACCAGGGGGGAGGAGGCGCGCGTCCCATCTTTGGCTGCCCCTCTCTCTCCACTAAGGCCCATATGGCCCATTACTTCTCCCGGGGGGGTTCCGGCAACCCTCCGGCTCTCCGGTTTTCTCCGAAATCACCCGGAACACTTCCGGTGTCCGAATATAGCCGTCCAAAATATCAATCTTTATGTCTCGACCATTTTGAGACTCCTCGTCATGTCCGTGATCACATCCGGGACTTCGAACTAACTTCGGTACATCAAAACTCATAAACTCATAATATAACTGTCATCGAAACCTTAAGCGTGCGAACCCTACGGGTTCGAGAACAATGTAGACATGACCGAGACACGTCTCCGGTCAATAACCAATAGCGGAACCTGGATGCTCATATTGGCTCCTACATATTCTACGAAGATCTTTATCGGTCAGACCGCATAACAACATACGTTGTTCCCTTTGTCATCGGTATGTTACTTGCCCGCGATTCGATCGTCGGTATCTCAATACCTAGTTCAATCTCGTTACCGGCAAGTCTCTTTACTCGTTTTGTAATACATCATCTCGCAACTAACTCATTAGTTGCAATGCTTGCAAGGCTTTATGTGATGTGCATTACCGAGAGGGCCCAGAGATACCTCTCCGACAATCGGAGTGACAAATCCTAATCTCGAAATACGCCAACCCAACATGTACCTTTGGAGACACCTGTAGAGCACCTTTATAATCACCCATTTACGTTGTGACGTTTGGTAGCACACAAAGTGTTCCTCCGGCAAATGGGAGTTGCATAATCTCATAGTCATAGGAACATCTATAAGTCATGAAGAAAGCAATAGCAACATACTAAACGATCGGGTGCTAAGCTAATGGAATGGGTCATGTCAATCAGATCATTCAGCTAATGATTTTTTCCCGTTAATCAAATAACAACTCCTTGTTCATGGTTAGGAAACATAACCATCTTTGATTAACGAGCTAGTCAAGTAGATGCATACTAGTGACACTCTGTTTGTCTATGTATTCACACATATATTATGTTTCCGGTTAATACAATTCTAGCATGAATAATAAACATTTACCATGATATAAGGAAATAAATAATAACTTTATTATTGCCTCTAGGGAATATTTCCTTCAGTCTCCCACTTGCACTTGAGTCAATAATCTAGATTACACAGTAATGATTCTAACACCCATGGAGCCTTGGTGCTGATCATGTTTTGCTCGTGGAAGAGGCTTAGTCAACGGGTCTGCAACATTCAGATCCGTATGTATCTTGCAAATCTCTATGTCTCCCACCTGGACTAGATCCCGGATGGAATTGAAGCGTCTCTTGATGTGCTTGGTTCTCTTGTGAAATCTGGATTCCTTTGCCAAGGCAATTGCACCAGTATTGTCACAAAAGATTTTCATTGGACCCGATGCACTAGGTATGACACCTAGATCGGATATGAACTCCTTCATCCAGACTCCTTCATTTGCTGCTTCCGAAGCAGCTATGTACTCCGCTTCACATGTAGATCCCGCTACAACGCTTTGTTTAGAACTGCACCAACTGACAGCTCCACCGTTTAATGTACACACGTATCCGTTTTGCGATTTAGAATCGTCCGGATCAGTGTCAAAGCTTGCATCAACGTAACCTTTTACGATGAGCTCTTTGTCACCTCCATATATGAGAAACATATCCTTAGTCCTTTTCAGGTATTTCAGGATGTTCTTGACCGCTGTCCAGTGATCCACTCCTGGATCACTTTGGTACCTCCCTGCTAGACTTATAGCAAGGCACACATCAGGTCTGGTACACAGCATTGCATACATGATAGAGCCTATGGCTGAAGCATAGGGAACATCTTTCATTTTCTCTCTATCTTCTGCAGTGGTCGGGCATTGAGTCTTACTCAACTTCACACCTTGTAACACAGGCAAGAACCCTTTCTTTGCTTGATCCATTTTGAACTTCTTCAAAACTTTGTCACGGTATGTGCTTTGTGAAAGTCCAATTAAGCGTCTTGATCTATCTCTATAGATCTTAATGCCTAATATGTAAGCAGCTTCACCGAGGTCTTTCATTGAAAAACTCTTATTCAAGTATCCCTTTATGCTATCCAGAAATTCTATATCATTTCCAATTAGTAATATGTCATCCACATATAATATCAGAAATGCTACAGAGCTCCCACTCACTTTCTTGTAAATACAGGCTTCTCCAAAAGTCTGTATAAAACCAAATGCTTTGATCACACTATCAAAGCGTTTATTCCAACTCCGAGAGGCTTGCACCAGTCCATAAATGGATCGCTGGAGCTTGCACACTTTGTTAGCTCCCTTTGGATCGACAAAACCTTCTGGTTGCATCATATACAACTCTTCTTCCAGAAATCCATTCAGGAATGCAGTTTTGACATCCATCTGCCAAATTTCATAATCATAAAATGCGGCAATTGCTAACATGATTCGGACAGACTTAAGCATCGCTATGGGTGAGAAGGTCTCATCGTAGTCAATCCCTTGAACTTGCCGAAAACCTTTTGCGACAAGTCGAGCTTTGTAGACAGTAATATTACCATCAGCGTCAGTCTTCTTCTTGAAGATCCATTTATTCTCAATTGCTTGCCGATCATCGGGCAAGTGAACCAAAGTCCATACTTTGTTCTCATACATGGATCCCATCTCAGATTTCATGGCTTCAAGCCATTTTGCGGAATCTGGGCTCACCATCGCTTCTTCATAGTTCTTAGGTTCATCATGATCTAGTAGCATGAATTCCAGAATAGGATTACCGTACCACTCTGGCGCGGATCTCACTCTGGTTGTTCTACGAGGTTCAGTAGTATCTTGTTCTGAAGTTTCATGATCATCATCATTAGCTTCTTCACTAACTGGTGTAGGTGTTACAGAAATAGTTTTCTGTGATGCACTACTTTCCAGTAAGGGAGCAGGTACAGTTACCTCGTCAAGTTCTACTTTCCTCCCACTCACTTCTTTCGAGAGAAACACCTTCTCCAGAAAGTTTCCGAACTTAGCAACAAAAGTCTTGCCTTCGGATCTGTGATAGAAGGTGTATCCAATAGTCTCCTTTGGATATCCTATGAAGACACACTTCTCCGATTTGGGTTCGAGCTTATCAGGTTGAAGCTTTTTCACATAAGCATCGCGGCCCCAAACTTTCAGAAACGACAACTTTGGTTTCTTGCCAAACCATAGTTCATAAGGCGTCGTCTCAACTGATTTTGATGGTGCCCTATTTAACATGAATGCGGCCGTCTCCAAAGCATAACCCCAAAACGATAGCGGTAAATCAGTAAGAGACATCATAGATCGCACCATATCTAGTAAAGTACGATTACGACGTTCGGACACACCATTGCGCTGTGGTGTTCCGGGTGGCGTGAGTTGCGAAACTATTCCGCATTGTTTCAAATGTACACCAAACTCGTAACTCAAATATTCTCCTCCACGATCAGATCGTAGAAACTTTATTTTCTTGTTACGATGATTTTCAACTTCAATCTGAAATTCTTTGAACTTTTCAAACATTTCAGACTTATGTTTCATTAAGTAGATATACCCATATCTGCTTAAGTCATCTGTGAAGGTGAGAAAATAACGATATCCGCCACGAGCCTCAATATTCATCGGACCACATACATCTGTATGTATGATTTCCAACAAATCTGTTGCTCTCTCCATAGTACCGGAGAACGGTGTTTTTGTCATCTTGCCCATGAGGCATGGTTCGCAAGTACCAAGTGATTCATAATCAAGTGGTTCCAAAAGTCCATCAGTATGGAGTTTATTCATGCGCTTTACACCGATTTGACCTAAACGGTAGTGCCACAAATAAGTTGCACTATCATTATCAACTCTGCATCTTTTGGCTTCAACACTATGAATATGTGTGTCACAACTATCAAGATTCAATAAAAATAGACCACTCTTTAAGGGTGCATGACCATAAAAGATATTACTCATATAAATAGAACAACCATTATTCTCAGATTTAAATGAATAACTGTCTCGCATCAAACAAGATCCAGATATAATGTTCATGCTTAACGCTGGCACCAAATAACAATTATTTAGGTCTAATATTAATCCCGAAGGTAGATGTAGAGGTAGCGTGCCGACTGCGATCACATCGACTTTGGAACCGTTTCCCACGCGCATCGTCACCTCGTCCTTAGCCAATGTTCGCTTAATCCGTAGTCCCTGTTTCGAGTTGCAAATATTAGCAACAGAACCAGTATCAAATAGCCAGGTGCTACTGCGAGTATTAGTAATGTACACATCAATAACATGTATATCACATATACCTTTGTTCACCTTGCCATCCTTCTTATCCGCCAAATACTTGGGGCAGTTCTGCTTCCAGTGACCAGTCTGCTTGCAGTAGAAGCACTCAGTTTCAAGCTTAGGTCCAGGTTTGGGTTTCTTCTCTTGAGTAGCAACTTTCTTGCTGTTCTTTTTGAAGTTCCCCTTCTTCTTCCCTTTGCCCTTTTTCTTGAAACTAGTGGTCTTGTTGACCATCAACACTTGATGCTCTTTCTTGATTTCTACCTCCGCAGCTTTCAGCATTGCGAAGAGCTCGGGAATAGTCTTATTCATCCCTTGCATATTATAGTTCATCACGAAGGTTCTACTAACTTGGTGATGGTGACTAGAGAATTCTGTCAATCACTATCTTATCTGGAAGATTAACTCCCACTTGATTCAAGCGATTGTAGTACCCAGACAATCTGAGCACATGCTCACTGCTTGAGCTATTCTCCTCCATCTTTTAGCTATAGAACTTGTTGGAGACTTCATATCTCTCAACTCGGGTATTTGCTTGAAATATTAACTTCAACTCCTGGAACATCTCATATGGTCCATGACGTTCAAAACGTCTTTGAAGTCCCGATTCTAAGCCGTTAAGCATGGTGCACTAAACTATCAAGTAGTCATCATATTGAGCTAGCCAAACGTTCATAACGTCTGCATCTGCTCCTGCAATAGGTCTGTCACCTAGCGGTGCATCAAGGACATAATTCTTCTGTGCAGCAATGAGGATAAACCTCAGATCATGGACCCATCCGCATCATTGCTACTAACATCTTTCAACTTAGTTTTCTCTAGGAACACATATAAAACATAGGGAAGCAACAACGCGAGCTATTGATCTACAACATATTTGCAAAATACTCAGGACTAAGTTCATGATAAATTAAGTTCAATTAATCATATTACTTAAGAACTCCCACTTAGATAGACATCCCTCTAATCATCTAAGTGATCACGTGATCCAAATCAACTAAACCATGTCCGATCATCACGTGAGATGGAGTAGTTTTCAATGGTGAACATCACTATGTTGATCATATCTACTATATGATTCACGCTCGACCTTTCGGTCTCAGTGTTCCGAGGCCATATCTGCATATGCTAGGCTCGTCAAGTTTAACGAGTATTCTGCGTGTGCAAAACTGGCTTGCACCCGTTGTAGATGAACGTAGAGCTTATCACACCCGATCATCACGTGGTGTCTCGGCACGACGAACTTTGGCAACGGTGCATACTCAGGGAGAACACTTTTATCTTGAAATTTAGTGAGAGATCATCTTATAATGCTACCGTCAATCAAAGCAAAATAAGATGCATAAAAGATAAACATCACATGCAATCAATATAAGTGATATGATATGGCCATCATCATCTTGTGCTTGTGATCTCCATCTCCGAAGCACCGTCATGATCACCATCGTCACCGGCGCGACACCTTGATCTCCATCGTAGCATCGTTGTCGTCTCGCCAACTATGCTTCTACGACTATCGCTACCGCTTAGTGATAAAGTAAAGCAATTACAGGGCGATTGCATTGCATACAATAAAGCGACAACCATATGGCTCCTGCCAGTTGCCGATAACTCCGTTACAAAACATGATCATCTCATACAATAAATATAGCATCATGTCTTGACCATATCACATCACAACATGCCCTGCAAAAACAAGTTAGACGTCCTCTACTTTGTTGTTGCAAGTTTTACGTGGCTGCTACGGGCTGAGCAAGAACCGTTCTTACCTACGCATCAAAACCACAACGATAGTTCGTCAAGTTAGTGCTGTTTTAACCTTATCAAGGACGGGCGTAGCGCTGATAACCCACAAGTATAGAGGATCGCAACAGTTTTCGATAAGTAAGAGTGTCGAACCCAACGAGGAGCTAAAGGTAGAACAAATATTCCCTCAAGTGCTATCGACCACCGATACAACTCTACGCACGCTTGACGTTCGCTTTACCTAGAACAAGTATGAAACTAGAAGTACTTTGTAGGTGTTGTTGGATAGGTTTGCAAGATAATAAAGAGCAAGTAAATAAAAAGTAGGGGCTGTTTGTAAGTAAAGAAACAATAAAGTAAATATAGCGAGTGTGGAAAAGTGGTGGTAGGAGTTGCGAAATTGCCCCTAAGCAATTGACTACTTTACTAGACCGATAGCAAGTATTATGTGGGAGAGGCCACTGCTAGCATGTCATCCCTTACTTGGAATTCTGTGCACTTATGATTGGAACTATTAGCAAGCATCTGCAACTACTAATGTTCATTAAGGTAAAACCCAACCATAGCATTCAGATATATTGGTCCCCCTTCAATCCCATATGCATCAATTTCTATGCTAGGTTGAAGCTTCTGTCACTCTTGCCCTCCAGTACATAGTCCTATCAACATACAACTAACCCTATAGTGTGATCCACGCGTGCGCTCATATGATGGGCACCAAAGGACATCAACATAACCACAAGAAAATTAAATCAATCATAGCAATTCATCAACCACCGATAGGACAACGAAAATCTACTCAGACATCATAGGATGGCAACACATCATTGGATGATAATATGAAGCATAAAGCACCATGTTCAAGTAGAGGGTACAGCGGGTTGCGGGAGAGTGGACCGCTGTAGATAGAGGGGGGAGGTGATGGAGATGTTGGTGAAGATGGCGGAGGTGTTGGTGAAGATCGCGGTGATGATGATGATGGCCACGGCGGCGTTCCGCCGCCACCGGAGGAGAGGGGGAGAGGGGCCCCCTTCTTCCTCTTCTTCCTTGACCTCCTCCCTAGATGGGAGAAGGGTTTCCCCTCTGGTCCTTGGCCTCCATGGCATGGGAGGGGCGAGAGCCCCTCCGAGATTGGATCTATCTCTCTGTTTCTCTCTAGTTCTGCGTTCTCAGATTCTTCCCTTTCACTGTTTCTTATATTACCGGAGATCCGTAACTCCGATTGAGCTGAAATTTTGACACGATCTCTATCCGGAAATTAGCTTTCTTGCGGCGAAAGAAGGGCACCAACCGCCTTACGGGGTGGCCACGAGGGTCAGAGGCGCACCCCCCTACCTCGTGGGTCCCTCGAGCATCGTCTCGCGTGGATTATTCTTCCCAAAAATCATATATATTCCAAAAAAAATCTCTGTCAGTTTTTATTCCGTTTGGACTCCGTTTGATATGGATATTCTACAAAACAAAAAACATGCAACAAACAAGAACTGGCACTGGATCAATATGTTAGTCCCAAAAATAGTATAAAAAGTTGCCAAAAGTATATGAAAGTTGAATAATATTGGCATGGAACAATCAAAAATTATAGATACGACGGAGACGTATCAGCATCCCCAATCTTAATTCCTGCTCGTCCTTGAGTAGGTAAATGATAAAAAAGATAATTTTTGATGTGGAATGCTACCTAGCATAATCTTGATCATATGTCTAATCATGGCATGAATATTAAGACACAAGTGATTCAAAGCAATAGTCTATCATTTGACATAAAAACAATAATACTTCAAGCCCACTAATAAAGCAATCATGTCTTTTCAAAATAACAAGGCCAAAGAAAGTTATCCCTACAAAATCATATCTTCTGGCTATGCTCCATCTTCACCACACAAAATATTCACATCATGCACAACCCCGATGACAAGCCAAGCAATTGTTTCATGCTTTTGACGTTCTCAAACCTTTTCAACTTTCACGCAATACATGAGCGTGAGCCATGGACATAGCACTATAGGTGGAATAGAATATGATGGTGGAGACGACAAAAAGGAGAAGATAGTCTCACATCAACTCGGCGTATCAACGGGCTATGGAGATGCCCATCAATAGATATCAATGTGAGTGAGTAGGGATTGCCATGCAACGGATGCACTAGAGCTATAAGTGTATGAAAGCTCCAACTGAAACTAAGTGGGTGTGCATACAACTTGCTTGCTCATGAAGACCTCGGGCATTTGAGGAAGCCCATCATTGGAATATACAAGCCGAGTTCTATAATGAAAATTCCCACTAGTATATGAAAGTGATAACTCAAGAGACTCTCTATATGAAGAACATGGTGCTACTTTGAAGCACAAGTGTGGTAAAAGGATAGTAACATTGCCCCTTCTCTCTTTTTCTCTCATTTTTTTGTTTTCTTTTTTTTCTCTTTTTTTGGGCCTTCTCTTTTTTTGGCCTTTCTCTTTTTTATTTTTTTTATTTTTTTATTTTTATTTTTTCATCCGGAGTCTCATCTCGACTTGTGGGGGAATCATAGTCTCCATCATCCTTTCCTCACTGGGGCAATGCTCTAATAATGATGATCATCACACTTTTATTTACTTACAACTCAATATTACAACTTGATATCTAGAACAAAGATATGACTCTATATGAATGCCTCCGGCGGTGTATCGGGATGTGCAATGATCTAGCTTAGCAATGACATCAAAAAACGGACAAGCCATGAAAACATCATGCTAGCTATCTTACGATCATGCAAAGCAATATGACAATGAATGCTCAAGTCATGTATATGATGATGATGGAAGTTGCATGGCAATATATCTCGGAATGGCTATGAAAATGCCATGATAGGTAGGTATGGTGGCTGTTTTGAGGAAGATATATGGTGGGTTTATGGTACCGGCGAAAGTTGCGCGATACTAGAGAGGCTAGCAATGGTGGAAGGGTGAGAGTGCGTATAATCCATGGACTCAACATTAGTCGTAAAGAACTCACATACTTATTGCAAAAATCTATTAGTCATCGAAACAAAGTACTACGTGCATGCTCCTAGGGGGATAGATTGGTAGGAAAAGACCATCGCTCGTCCCCGACCGCCAGTCATAAGGAAGACAATCAATAAATAAATCATGCTCCGACTTCGTTACATAATGGTTCACCATATGTGCATGCTACGGGAATCACAAACCTCAACACAAGTATTTCTACAATCCACAACTACCCACTAGCATGACTCTAATATCACCATCTCTATATCGCAAAACTATTGCAAGGAATCAAACATATAATATTCAGTGATCTACAAGTTTTATGTAGGATTTTATGACTAACCATGTGAATGACCAATTCCTGTCATCTCTCTAAATAGATATAAGTGAAGCAAGAGAGTTTAATTCTTTCTACAAAAGATATGCCCACGCTCTAACAAATATAAGTGAAGCAAAAGAGCATTCTACAAATGGCGGTTGTCTATGTAAAGAGAAACAGGCAATCCAAGCTTCAATTGATATAAGTGAAGCACATGAAGCATTCTATAAAGCCATACTCAAAAGATATAAGTGAAGTGTAAAGAGCATTCTATAAATCAACCAAGGACCATCTCATACCAGCATGGTGCATAAAAGAAAAGTAAAAACCTAAATGCAAAAGACGCTCCAAGATTGCACATATCGCATGAACGAAACGAATCCGAAAACATATCGATACTTGTTGAAGAAAGAGGGGATGCCTCCCCAGCATCCCCAAGCTTAGACGCTTGAGTCTCCTTGAATATTTACTTGGGGTGCCTCGGGCATCCCCAAGCTTGAGCTCTTGCCTCTCTTCCTTCTTCTCACATCGAGACCTTCTCGATCATCGAACACTTCATCCACACAAAACTTCAACAGAAAACTCGGTAAGATCCGTTAGTATAATAAAGCAAATCACTACTCTAAGTACTGTTGCAAACCAATTCATATTTTGTTTTTGCATTGTGTCTACTGTAGTATAACTTTTCCATGGCTTAATCCACTGATATAAGTTGATAGTTTCATCAAAACAAGCAAACTATGCATCAAAAATAGAATCTGTCTAAAACAGAATAGTCTGTAGCAATCTGAACATTCACCATACTTCTGATACTTGAAAACTTCTGCCAAAATTAGGAAAAATAAACAATTTGTACATAAAGACAGTTCAGAAAGAATCAGAACCATTTGACGTTCCAGTAAAAAATTAAAATTCATGCACTACAGCCAAAGTTTCTGTCCTGCACCGCACAAACCAACAAGCATTGTAACCATCCTAAAGGCAACCTTGGCACATTATTTTTATAATACAATGGAATTGTACAAGGGGATAATTATTTTTGTTGAAAAGTTTCTGTAATCAAGATTCACAAAGTTGCCGTGAGCATGAACAAAGTTCAAGGAGCTCTCCCACTTCAACAATGCTTGTCTTTCTCACTTTCGCTTTCCTTTTTGAAAAAGTTTTGGGTTCCCCTCTTTATTTTTGTTGTTTTTAAACTATATAAAAGAACTCAACAGAAATAAATGACTCTCTAAAACTTCCGGGTTGTCTCCCTGGCAGCGCTTTCTTTAAAGCCATTAAGCTAGGCATGTAGTGCTCAAGTAGTGAATCCACCCGGATCCCAAGGTATATCAAAGCCAATTTGAATCAACAATGATTTGTAATTTAGTAGTGAGCACAAAGTAACATATATCAAGCAATGACAAAGTCTAACTCTCTTCCTATGCATCGGCATGTCATAAAAGAACAATTCGTGCACACATAGTAAAGGCCAATGCATAGTATAAACAGTTTCTTGCAATTTTATCATGTTGGAACATAGAGAGGTGGAGATATAGTTCCTCTCTCATAATAATTGCAAGTAGGAGCAGCAAGCACATGCATATTATATTTATCGAAATCATCATGTGCAACGGTAAAAGGCAACCCATCAATATAATCCTTAATAAGTGCAAACTTCTCCGATATAGTATAATTGGGAGAATTCAAAAAGATGATAGGACTATCATGCGTGGGTGCAATAGCAACAATTTCATGTTTAACATAAGGAACTATAGCAAGTTCATCTCCATAAGCATAATTCATATTGGCATCTTGGCCATAAGCATAGCAAGCATCATCAAAAAGGGATGTTTCAAAAGAATCAACGGAATCATAACAGTCATCATAGCAATCATCCTTCGGTAAGCACGAAGGGGAATTAAACAATGTATGAGTTGAAGAGTTACTCTCATTAGAAGGTGGGCACGGGTGATCAATCCGCTCTTCCTCCTTTTGTTCTTCGCTCTCCTCATCATCTTTTTCATCCAATGAGCTCACAGTTTCATCAATTTCTTCTTCCATAGACTCCTGCAAAATATTAGTCTCTTCTTGGACAGCGGAGTATTCCTCAATATATTGTTTAACATAGGTATTAGAAGCATAATTATCATAGCAATATTTAAGTATAGCAAAATTTTCAGATTTGTGAAAAGTAGCATCATACTTTTCAATCAAAGAAGCAATTTCATAAGCACCCTCAAAAGCAACAAATTCTACAATTTGTTGAATATCATAGTAACTATAAACACCTTTAGCATAAGAAGATAAGATTCCATTATCAATAAACTCACATTGGTAGGGAAGGTGTTTCTTAGGGTTTTCAGAACAACAAGTAAAATCATATAATTCACATAAATTCCAAGCATAGCATTGCAAACGTTGAATTTGACTCCATAATAATTTCCCTTTTTCAGATATACGGTGTCGCACATAACAAGCATGCTCATCTAAAGATTTGCCCTCAACTAAGCTAGTTGGGGTTTCGGCACGAGCACAAAGGGATCTCGAAGATGATCCAAGTAATAAGCTTCAGCAGTGTGATAGATTTTGGTGGTTCTTCAACCATTGGTTCAGTAGGTACAACTAATTTTTTTGGTATTTTGCGTTTCCTACCCATAACTAAAGATAGAAAAAAAACTAAGAACACAAATAAAAATTACTTAGTGATAAAGCAAACAAGCACACACGAGAATATTCACCCCACGCTATTGCTCCCGGCAACGGCGCCAGAAAAAGGTCTTGATAACCCACAAGTATAGGGGATCGCAACAGTTTTCGATAAGTAAGAGTGTCGAACCCAACGAGGAGCTAAAGGTAGAACAAATATTCCCTCAAGTTCTATCGACCACCGATACAACTCTACGCACGCTTGACGTTCGCTTTACCTAGAACAAGTATGAAACTAGAAGTACTTTGTAGGTGTTGTTGGATAGGTTTGCAAGAATAACAAAGAGCAAGTAAATAAAAAGTAGGGGCTGTTTGTAAGTAAAGAAACAATAAAGTAAATATAGCAGGTGTGGAAAAGTGGTGGTAGGAGTTGCGAAATTGCCCCTAAGAAATTGACTACTTTACAAGACCGATAGCAAGTATTATGTGGGAGAGGCCACTGCTAGCATGTCATCCCTTACTTGGAATTCTATGCACTTATGATTGGAACTATTAGCAAGCATCCGCAACTACTAATGTTCATTAAGGTAAAACCCAACCATAGTGAAAGATCGTGGATGTCGCCTAGAGGGGGGGGTGAATAGGCGTTTTAAAATTATTACGATTTAGGCTTGAACAAATGCGGAATAAACCTAGCGGTTAATTTGTCAAGCACAAAACCTAAAGCAACTAGGCTCACCTATGTGCACCAACAACTTATGCTAAGCAAGATAAGCAACTATGTGATAGCAAGATATATGACAAGAAACAATGGCTATCACAAAGTAAAGTGCATAAGTAAAGAGCTCGGGTAAGAGATAACCGAGGCACGCGGAGACGATGATGTATCCCGAAGTTCACACCCTTGTAGATGCTAATCTCCGTTTGGAGCGGTGTGGAGGCACAATGCTCCCCAAGAAGCCACTAGGGCCACCGTAATCTCCTCACGCCCTCGCACAATGCAAGATGCTGTGATTCCACTAAGGGACCCTTGAGGGCGGTCACCGAACCCGTACAAATGGCAACCCTTGGGGGCGGTCACCGAACCCGTACACTTTGGCAACCCTTGGGGGCGGTCACCGGTACCTGTCAAATTGCTCGGGGCGATCTCCACAACCTAATTGGAGACCCTGACGCTTGCCCGGAGCTTTACACCACAATGATTGAGCTCCGAACAACACCAACCGTCTAGGGCGCCAAGGCACCCAAGAGGAACAAGCTCTAGGGTGCCCAAACACCCAAGAGTAATAAGCTTCTCAAACTTCACTTCCACGTATCACCGTGGAGAACTCAAACCGATGCACCAAATGCAATGGCAAGGGCACACGGAGTGCCCAAGTCCTTCTCTCTCAAATCCCACCGGAGCAACTAATGCTAGGGAGGAAAATGAGAGGAAGAACAAGAAGGAGAACACCAAGAACTCCAAGATCTAGATCCAAGGGGTTCCCCTCACATAGAGGAGAAAGTGATTGATGGAAATGTGGATCTAGATCTCCTCTCTCTTTTCCCTCAAAAACTAGCAAGAATCCATGGAGGGATTGAGAGTTAGCAAGCTCAAAGAAGATCAACAATGGGGGCAAAAACGAGCTCAAGAGATAGGGAACCATTGGGGAAGAAGACCCCCTTAAATAGGTCCCCACGAATCTGCCCGTTATGTACAGAACAACATAGGAGTGGTACAACCTCTATGAGCATCGGTACAACCGGTAACAGGCAATAAGTGGTACAACCGGCCCACAACCGCCCAACAACCGCACCACAACAGAGACCAGTCCGGTGGTAGAGCAGTACATGACCGGTACAACCTCCGAACCAATTTTGGAGCGGTACAACCGCTCCAAACACCGGTTGTACCGGTCAAGCGGTACAACCTCTCCATGGGGCGGTACAACCTCTCTGTGTAAAACAGGCAAAATCAAAACAGCCACAACTTTCGCATACGAGCTTCGAATTCAACGAAACCAAGTTTGTTGGAAAGCTAATGACAAGGGCTAACACAATCTTGATAGAAATATCAATAAGAAGCAAATGAGAAAAGGACCATAATAAAATGGTGAGAACCCTTCCTCGGATAAGACTGGTAAAACCTCCAACACCGAAAACATCATAGAAGATGCATGCGAACTCCGTTTTCGATGAACTCAAGCTTGTCATCAAGATGACCATAAGCTCTAAGACTCACAAATGGAACCAAACAAGAATCAAGAAACATGATACAAGGATGCAATGGTTTGAGCTCTCGACTAATGATACGATCAAGCTACTCCCTAGAGAGCCCCCCTTGATAGTACGGCAATCGATCCTACAACCCGGTCTCCCAACTACCACTATGAGACCGGTAAAATAGAAAACCTATCAAGGGCAAACCTTTGCCTTGCACATAGTCCACCTGAGCTAGATGATGATGATCTTGACTTCCTCAAGTTGGACCACCTTTCTTGATTGTGTTGGCTCGATGAAGACTAGTTGATTGCTTCCCCATACTCCACTATGGGTGAGCCACTCTTTGGCACATCTTCAAAATTCCATTGACACCACAATGGACGGCAAGCTTCAAGCTTGATTGCTCCCCCATACTCCATTATGGGTGAGCCACTCTTCGAGTTGCTCCACTTGAACTTGCACACTGCAAACTTGATGACGATCACCACTTGATGTCATCCTCCATGGGTTGTATGAGATCTTCCTCTTGACGCAAGACCATGGAAACATACCTAACCCCACAAAGAACTCTCACGTAGACCATGGGTTAGTACACAAAGCGTAATGGACAATGCTTACCATACCATGGGATCACTTGATCCCTCTCGGTACTTCTTCTATGCTTTGTGAGTTGATCAACTTGATTCACTCTTGACTAGTCTTGATCAACATTGAATCTTTCCAACTCTCTTTATTTGGATGATGTCTTGAAGGTAAACATGAATGATCACACAATCTTCTTCTTCAAGACATGCTTGCAATAAGCTCAACTCACACATGACCAATCTTTGGATAATTCCTTGAAAAGCACTTTGGCCATCTCAACTCACACATGACCAATCTTTGGATAATTCTTTGAAAAGCACTTTGGCCATCTCAACTCACACATGACCAATCTTTGGATAATTCCTTGAAAAGCACTTTGTCCATCTCAACTCACACATGGCCAATCTTTGGATAATTCCTTGAAAAGCACTTTGGCCATCTCATAAACTCCTTGAAACCAACACATGGACTTCAAGACAATCCTATGGACAAATGCTTCAAATATAACTCAAGGCAACCGTTAGTCCATAGAGATTGTCATCAATTACGAAAACCACACATGGGGGCACCGCATGTCCTTTCACATAGCATTAAGATATATTGGTCCCCCTTCAATCCCGTGTGCATCAATTTCTATGCCAGGTTGAAGCTTCTGTCACTCTTGCCCTCCAATACATAGTCCTATCAACATACAACTAACCCTATGGTGTGATCCATGTGCGCGCTCATATGATGGGCACCAAAGGACAGCAACATAACCACAAGCAAATTAAATCAATCATAGCAATTCATCAACCACCGATAGGACAACGAAAATCTACTCAGACATCATAGGATGGCAACACATCATTGGATAATAATATGAAGCATAAAGCACCATGTTCAAGTAGAGGGTACAGCGGGTTGCGGGAGAGTGGACCGCTGTAGATAGAGGGGGGAAGGTGATGGAGATGTTGGTGAAGATGGCGGAGGTGTTGGTGAAGATCGCGGTGATGATGATGATGATGGCCACGGCGGCGTTCCGGCGCCACCGAAGGAGAGGGGGAGAGAGGCCCCCTTCTTCCTCTTCTTCCTTGACCTCCTCCTTAGATGGGAGAAGGGTTTCCCCTCTGGTCCTTGGCCTCCATGGCATGGGAGGGGCGAGAGCCCCTCCGAGATTGGATCTATCTCTCTGTTTCTCTCTGGTTCTGCATTCTCAGATTCTTCCCTTTCACCATTTCTTATATTCCTGGAGATCCGTAACTCCGATTGGGCTGAAATTTTGACATGATATCTATCCGGAAATTAGCTTTCTTGCGGCGAAAGAAGGGCACCAACCGCCTTACGGGGTGGCCACGAGGGTCAGGGGCGCGCCTGACACCCTGGGCGCGCCCCCCTACCTCGTGGGCCCCTCGAGCATCGTCTCGCGTGGGTTCTTCTTCCCAATAATCATATATATTTCAAAAAAATCTCCGTTAGTTTTTATTTCGTTTGGACTCCGTTTGATATGGATATTCTGTGAAACAAAAAACATGCAACAAACAGGAACTGGCACTGGGCACTGGATCAATATGTTAGTCCCAAAAATAGTATAAAAAGTTGCCAAAAGTATATGAAAGTTGAATAATATTGGCATGGAACAATCAAAAATTATAGATACGACGGAGACGTATCAGAGGCCCAGCAATGTCTACAAGAATAAGGTTGTGTAGTAGACATCACCCTTGACTGACTCATGGCAAGGCACACTTCAGGTGCGGTACACAACATAGCATACTGTAGAGCCTACGTCTAAAGCATAGGGGACGACCTTCGTCCTTTCTCTCTCTTCTGCCGTGGTCAGGTCTTGAGTCTTATTCAATACTCACACCTTGTAACACATCCAAGAACTCCTTCTTTGCTAATCTATTTTGAACTCCTTCAAAATCTTGTCACGGTATGCATTCATTTGAAAGTACTATTAAGCGTTTTTGATCTATCCTTATAGATCTTGATGCTCAATGTTCAAGTAGCTTAATTCAGGTTTTCCATTGAAAAACACTTTTCAAATAACCCTGTATGCTTTCCAGAAATTCTACATCATTTCTGATCAACAATATGTTAACAACATATACTCATCAAAAATTCTATAGTGCTCCCACTCACTTCTTTGGAAATACAAGTTTCTCATAAACTTTGTATAAACCCAAAATCTTTGATCATCTCATAAAAGTGTACATTCCAACTCCGAGATGCTTACTCCAGTCCTTAGAAGTATTGCTGGAGCTTTACATACTTGTTAGCATCTTTCAGGATTGACAAAACCTTCTAGTTGTATCACATACAACCTTTCCTCAAGAAAATCGTCGAGGAAACAATGTTTTGACATCCTATCTGCAAGATTTCATAAATAATGCAGTAATTGCTAACATAATTCCAACAGACTCTTAGCATCGATACGAGTGAGAAAGTATCATCATAGTCAACTCCTTGAACTTGTCGGAAAACATCTTAACGACAAGTTGAGCTTTCTTAATGGTGACACTTACCATCATTGTCTGTCTTCCTTTTAAAATCCATCTGCACCCAACAGCCTTATGACCATCAAGTAGTTCTTCCAAAGTTTATACTTTGTTTTTATACATGGATCCTCTCTCGGATTTTATGGCCTTGAGCCATTCATCGGAATTCGGGCCCACCATCACTTCTCCATAGCTCGTAGGTTCATTGTTGTCTAGCAACATGACTTCCAAGACAGGATTATGTACCACTCTGAAGTAGTACGCATCCTTGTCGACCTATGAGGTTTGGTAGTGACTTGATCCAAACTTTCATGATCACTATCATAAGCTTCCACTTCAATTGGTGTAGGTGCCACAAGAACAACCTCCTGTGCCCTGCTACACACTAGTTTAAGTGACGGTTCAATAACCTCGGCAAGTCTCCATCATCCTCCCACTCAATTCTTTCGAGAGAAACTTTTCCTCGAGAAAGGACCCGTTTCTAGAAACAGTCACTTTTGCTTCCGGATCTGAAATAGGAGGTATACCCAACTGTTTTGGGTATTCTATGAAGATGCATTTATCTGCTTTGGGTTCGAGCTTATCAGCCTGAAACTTTTTCACAAAAGCGTCGCAGCCCCAAACTTTTAAGAAACGACATCTTAGGTTTTTCTAAACCATAGTTCATACGGTGTCGTCTCAACGGAATTGCGTGGTGCCCTATTTAAAGTGAATGCGGTTGTCTCTAATGCCTAACCCATAGATGATAGTGGTAATTCGATAAGAGACATCATGGTATGCACCATATCCAATAGGGTGCAGTTATGATGTTCGGACACACCATCACACTATGGTGTTCCAGGCGGTATTAGTTGTGAAACAATTTCCACAATGTCTTAATTGTGTGCCAAACTCGTAACTCAGATATTCATCTCTATGATCATATCATAGACATTTTATCATCTTGTCACGACGATCTTCAACTTCACTCTGAAATTACTTAAACCTTTCAATAATTCAGACTTGTGTTTCATCAAGTAAATATACTTAGCATCTACTCAAATCATCTGTGAAGTAAGAACATAACGATATCCACTGCGTGCCTCAGCACTCATTGGACTGCACACATCAAAATGTATTACTTCCAACAAGTTGCTTTCTTGTTCCATCTTACTAAAAACAAGGCCTTTCAGTCATCTTGCCTATGTGGTATGATTTGCATGTCTCAAGTGATTCAAAATCAAGTGAGTCCAAACGATCCATATGTATGGAGTTTCTTCATGCATATCTACCAATAGACATGGTTCGCATGTCTCAATCTTTTCAAAAACGAGTGAGTCCAAAGATCCATCAACATGGAGCTTCTTCATGCATTTTATACCAACATGACTCAAATGGCAGTGCCACAAGTATGTGGTACTATCTTATATCTTTTGGCATGAACATGTGTATCACTACGATCAAGATTCAATAAAGCATTCATTTTAGGTGCAAGACCATTGAAGGTATTATTCAAATAAACAGAGTAACCATTATTCTCCTTAAATGAATAAGCGTATTGCGATAAACATAATCCAATCATGTCCATGCTCAACGCAAACACCAAATAAAAATTATTTAGGTTTAACACCAATCCCGATGGTAGAGGGAGCATGCGATGTTTGATCACATCAACCTTGGAAACACTTCCAACACATATCATCATCTCACCTTTAGCTAGTCTCCGTAGCCTTTTATTTCGAGTTACTAACACTTAGCAACCGAACCGGTATTTTTTACCCTGGTGCTACTAGGAGTACTAGTAAAGTACACAATAATATAATGTATATTCAAAATACCTCTGTCAACCTTGCCAGCCTTCTCATCTACCAAGTATCTAGGGTAGTTCTGCTTCATTGACCGTTCCCCTCATTACAGAAGCACTTAGTCTCGGGTTTGGGTTCAACCTTGGGTTTCTTCACTAGAGCAGCAACTGATTTGCTGTTTCATGAAGTATCCCTTCTTTCCCTTGCCCTTCTTGAAACTAGTGGTTTAACCATCAACAATTGATGCTCCTACTTGATTTCTACTTTCGCGGTGTCAAACATCGTGAGTTGCTCAAGGATCATCATGTCTATCCCTGATATGTTATAGTTCATCACGAAGCTCTAATAGCTTGGTGGCAGTGACTATGGAGAACCATCACTATCTCATCTGGAAGATTAACTCCCACTTGATTCAAGCGATTGTAGTACTCAGACAATCTGAGCACATGCTCAACGATTGAGCTTTTCTCCCTTAGTTTGCAGGCTTAAGAAACTTGTCAGAGGTCTCATACCTCTTGACGTGGGCATTAGTCTGAAATCCCAATTTCAGTCTTTGGAACATCTCATATGTCCTGCGATGTTTCAAAAATGTCTTTGGTGCCACAATTCTAAACCGTTAGCATTACGCATTGAACTATCACATAGTCATCAAAACGTGCATGTCAGATGTTTCCCAACATCTACAGACGACGCTCGAGGTTCAGCACACCGAGCGGTGCATTAATGACATAAGCCTTCTGCGCAGCAATGAGGATAATCCTCAGTTGACGGACCCATTCCGCATAATTTCTACTATCAACTTTCAACTAAATTTTCTCTAGGAACATATCTTAAACAGTAGAACTAAAGTGTAAGCTACGTGCTACGTCTTGAGCTTGCGTTGGTTTTCCTCGAAGAGGAAGGGATGATGCAGCAGAGTAGCGTAAGTATTTCCCTCAGTTTTTGAGAACCAAGCTATCAATCCAGTAGGAGCCCACGCTCAAGTCCCTCGTACCTGCACAAAGCGATAGCTACTCGCAACCAACGCGATTAGGTGTTGTCAATCCCTTCACGGTCACTTACGAGAGTGAGATTTGATAGATATAATATTTTTGGTATTTTTGGTATAAAGATGCAAAGTAAAAAGTAAAAGCAAAGTAAAAGGCAAAGCAAGATTAAAGTGATGGAGATTGATATGATGAGAATAGACCAGGGGGCCATAGGTTTCACTAGTGGCTTCTCTCAAGAGCATAAGTATTCTACGGTGGGTGAACAAATTACTGTTGAGCAATTGACAGAATTGAGCATAGTTATGAGAATATCTAGGCATGATCATGTATATAGGCATCACGTCCGTGACAAGTAGATCGAAACAATTTTGCATCTACTACTATTACTCCACTCACCGACCGCTATCCAGCATGCATCTAGAGTATTAAGTTAAAAACAGAGTAACGCTTTAAGCAAGATGACATGATGTAGAGAGATAAATTCATGCAATATGAAATAAACCCCATCTTGTTATCCTTGATGGCAACGATACAATACGTGCCTTGCTGCCCCTTCTGTCACTGGGTAAGGACACCGCAAGATCGAACCCAAAGCTAAGCACTTCTCCCATGGCAAGAACTACCAATCTAGTTGGCCAAACCAAACGGATAATTCGAAGAGACTTGCAAAGATAACCAATCATACATAAAAGAATTCAAAGAAGATTCAAATATTATTCGTAGATAGACTTGATCATAAACCCACAATTCATCGGTCACAACAAACACATCGCAAAAAGAAGATTACATCGAATAGATCTCCACAAGAGAGGGGGGGAACTTTGTATTGAGATTCAAAGAGAGAGAAGAAGCCATCTAGCTAGTAACTATGGACCCGAAGGTCTGAGGTAAACTACTCACACTTCATCGGAGAGGCTAGGATGATGTAGAAGCCCTCCGTGATGATGGCCCTCTTCCAGCGGAGCTCCGGAACAGGCCCCGAGATGGGATCTTGTGGATACAAAAAGTTGCAGCGATGGAATTAGGTTTTTGGCTCCTGTTCTGATCGTTTGGGGGTACGTGTGTATATATAGGAGGAAGAAGTACGCCGGAGGAGCAACGAGGGACCCACGAGGCAGGGGCACGCCCTAGGGGGGGGCGCCCCCCACCCTCGTGACCGCCTCTTTTGTTCCTTGGAGCAGGGTCCAAGTCTTTTGGATCACGTTCGACGAGAAAATCACGTTCCCGAAAGTTTTATTCCGTTTGGACAACGTCTGATATTTCGTTTCTTCGAAACACTGAAATAGGCAAAAAAACAACAATTTTGGGCTGGGCCTCCGGTTAATAGGTTAGTCCCAAAAATAATATAAAAGTGGAAAATAAAGCCCAATATAGTCCAAAACAGTAGATAATATAGCATGGAGTAATCAAAAATTATAGATACGTTGGAGACGTATCAGGCATCCCCAAGCTTAATTCCTGCTCGTCCTCGAGTAGGTAAATGATAAAAAGAGAATTTTTGATGCGGAGTGCTACTTGGCATAATTTCAATGCAAATCTTCTTAATTGTGGTATGAATATTCAGATTAGAAAGATTCAAGACAAAAGTTTATTTTGACATAAAAATAATAATACTTCAAGCATACTAACAAAGCAATTATGTCTTCTCAAAATAACATGGCCAAAGAAAGTTATCCCTACAAAATCATATAGTCTGGCTATGCTCCATCTTCACCACACAAAGTATTTAAATCATGCACAACCCCGATGACAAGCCAAGCAATTGTTTCATACTCTAACTTTTTCAAAACGTTTTCAATCTTCACGCATTACATGAGCGTGAGCCATGGATATAGCACTATAGGTGGAATAGAATGGTGGTTGTGGAGAAGACAAAAAGGAGAAGATAGTCTCACATCAACTAGGCGTATCAACGGGCTATGGAGATGCCCATCAATAGATATCAATGTGAGTGAGTAGGGATTGCCATGCAATGGATGCACTAGAGCTATAAGTATATGAAAGCTCAAAAAGAAACTAAGTGGGTGTGCATCCAACTTGCTTGCTCATGAAGACCTAGGGTAATTTGAGGAAGCCCATCATTGGAATATACAAGCCAAGTTCTATAATGAAAAATTCCCACTAGTATATGAAAGTGATAACATGAGAGACTCTCTACTATGAAGATCATGGTGCTACTTTGAAGCACAAGTGTGGTAAAAGGATAGTAACATTGTCCCTTCTCTCTTTTTCTCTCTTTTTTTGTTTGGGCCTTTTCTCCTTTTTTATGGCCTCTTTTTATTTGGTCTTCTTTGGCCTCTTTTATTTATTTTATTTTTTATTTTTCGTCCGGAGTCTCATCCCGACTTATGGGGGAATCATAGTCTCCATCATTCTTTCCTCACTGGGACAATGCTCTAATAATGATGATCATCACACTTTTATTTTTCTTATAACTCAACAATTACAACTCGATACTTAGAACAAAATATGACTCTATGTGAATGCATCCGGCGGTGTACCGGGATATGCAATATGACAATGATGGAGTGTGTCATGATAAACGGAACGGTGGAAATTTGCATGGCAATATATCTCGGAATGGCTATGGAAATGCCATAATAGGTAGGTATGGTGGCTGTTTTGAGGAAGGTATATGGTAGGTGTATGATACCGGCGAAAGGTGCACGGTATTAGAGAGGCTAGCAAAGGTGGAAGGGTGAGAGTGCGTATAATCCATGGACTCAACATTAGTCATAAAGAACTCATATACTTATTGCAAAAATCTAGAAGTTATCAAAGCAAAGTATTACGCGCATGCTCCTAGGGGGATAGATTGGTAGGAAAAGACCATCGCTCGTCCCCGACCGCCACTCATAAGGAAGACAATCAATAAATAAATCATGCTCTGACTTCATCACATAACGGTTCACCATACGTGCATGCTACGGGAATCACAAACCTTAACACAAGTATTCTTTAAATTCACAACTAATCAACTAGCATGACTTTAATATTATCACCTCCATATCTCAAAACAATTATCATGCTTCAATCTTTTCTTAGTATTCAACACACTCAAAAGAAAGTTTCACAAATCTTGAATACCAAGCATATTATTATTAAGAAAATTACCATGCTATTAAGAGACTCTCAAAATAATTTAATTGAAGCACATAGAGTAAAACTACTACGCTCAAAAGATATAAGTGAAGCACACAGAGCAAAACTATCTAGCTCAAAAGATATAAGTGAAGCACATAGAGTATTCTATCAAATTTTAGTTCATGTATGGCTCTCTCAAAAGATGTGTACAGCAAGGATGATTGTGGCATACTAAGACACAAATACACAAATAATACAAGACGCTCCAAGCAAAACACATATCATGTTGGTGAATAAAAATATAGCTCAAGTAAATTACCGATGGAAGTGGACGAAAGAGGGGATGCCTTCCGGGGCATCCCCAAGCTTTGACTTTTTGGTGTCCTTGGATTATCTTGGGGGTGCCTTGGGCATCCCCAAGCTTAGGCGCCACTCCTTGTTCCATGACCCATCAAAAGAATTCACCCAAAACTTGAAAACTTCACGACACAAAACTCAAAATAGAAAACTCGTGAGCTCCGTTAGCGAAAGAAAACAGAAGACCACTTCAAGATACTGTAATGAACTCATTCTTCATTTATATTGGTGTTAAACCTACTGTATTCCAACTTCTCTATGGATTATAAACTATTTTACTAGCCATAGATTCATCAAAATAAGCAAGCAACACACGAAAAACAGAATCTGTAAAAAACAGAACAGTCTGTAGTAATCTGTAGCTAGCGCAAGATATGGAACCCCAAAAATTCTAAAATAAATTTCTGGACGCGAGGAATTTATCTATTAATCATCTGCAAAAATAATTAACTAAATAGCACTCTTCAAATAAAAATGAAAGCAGTTCTCGTGAGCGCTAAAGTTTCTGTTTTTTACAGCAAGTTCAACAAGACTTTCCCCAAGTCTTCCCAACGGTTCTACTTGGCACAAACACTAATTAAACACAAAAAACACAACCAAAACAGAGGCTAAATAATTTATTTATTACTAAGCAGGAGCTAAAATCAAGTAATAAAAGTAAAATTAGGTTGCCTCCCAACAAGCGCTATCGTTTAACGCCCCTAGCTAGGCATAAAAGCGAGGATAGATCTAGGTATTGCCATCTTTGGTAGGCAATCCATAAGTGGCTCTCATGATAGTTTTATATGGTAATTTTATTTTATTTCTAGGAAAGTGTTCCATGCCCTTTTTTAATGGAAATTGAAATCTAATATTCCCTTCCTTCATATTAATAGTCGCACCAACCGTTCTAAGGAAAGGTCTACCAAGAATAATAGGGTAAGAAGGACTGCAATCTATATCAAGAACAATGAAATATATGGGCACATAATTCCTATTTGCAACAATAAGAACATCATTAATCCTTCCCATAGGTTTCTTATTAGTGGAATCCGCAAGATGCAAGTTTAGAGAGCAATCATCAAAATTACGGAAATCTAGCAAATCACACAAAGTCTTGGGAATAGTAGATACACTAGCACCCAAATCACACAAAGCATAAAACTCATGATCTTTAATTTTAATTTTAATAGTTGGTTCCCACTCATCATAGAGTTTTCTAGGGATAGAAACTTTCAACTCAAGTTTTTCTTCATAAGATTGCATCAAGGCATTAACAATATGTTCGGTGAAGGCTTTATTTTGACTATAAGCATGTGGAGAATTTAGCACAGATTGCAACAAGGAAATACAATCAATTAAAGAGCAACTTTCATAATTAAATTCCTTAAAATCCAATATAGTGGGTTTAGCAACATCTAGATTTGTATTTCTTTCAATCCCACTTTCATCAATTTCATCATTAAGATCTAAATACTCCGAATTTTTAGAACGCCTTCTAGGTAAAGGAAGATCATATTCAGTTTCATCAAGATTCATATTGCAAAATAAAGATTTAATAGGGGACACATCAATAACTTTTAGATCTTCATCTTGATTTTCATAGGTATTGGAAGAACACGCTTTAATAAAGGCATCTTTGGAAGCACGCATCCTAGCGGTTCTTTCCTTGCACTCATCAATGGAAATTCTCATGGATTTGAGAGACTCATTGATATCATGCTTAGGAGGAATAGATCTAAGCTTTAAAGAATCAACCTCGAGAGAAATTCTATCAACGTTTCTAGCCAAATCATCAACTTTAAGCAATTTCTCCTCAAGCAAAGCATTAAATTTTTTTTGTGAATTCATAAACTCTTTAACACTATTCTCAAATTCAGAGGGCATCTTATTATAATTTCCATAAGAGTTGTTGTAGGAATTCCCATAATTATTAGAAGGATTACTAGGATATGGCCTAGGATTAAAATTCCCTCTATAAGTGTTGTTACCAAAATTATTCCTACCAACAAAATTCACATCCATAGACTCATTGTTATTCTCAATCAAAGTAGACAAAGGCATATCATTAGGATCAGAAGAAACACTCTTAGTAGCAAATAATTTCATAAGTTCATCCATCTTTCCACTCAAAACATTAATTTCTTCTATCACATGCACTTTTTTATTAGAAGATCTTTCAGTATGCCATTGAGAATAATTAACCATAATATTATCTAGGAGTTTAGTAGCATCTCCTAAAGTGATTTCCATAAAAGTGCCTCCCGCGGCCGAATCTAAAAGATTTCTAGAAGCAAAATTCAACCCGGCATAAAAAATTTGTATGATCATCCACAAATTCAAACCATGAGTAGGGCAATTACGTATCATTAATTTCATTCTCTCCCAAGCTTGTGCAACATGTTCATGATCAAGTTGTTTAAAGTTCATAATATCATTTCTAAGAGAGATGATCTTAGTGGGAGGAAAATACTTAGAGATAAAAGCATCTTTGCACTTGTTCCATGATTCAATACTATTCTTAGGCAAAGACGAAAACCAAGCTTTAGCACGACCTCTAAGCGAAAAAGGAAATAGCTTCAATTTAACGACATCATTATTGACATCTTTTTTCTTTTGCATATCACATAAATCAACGAAACTATTCAGATGAGTAGCGGCATCTTCACTAGGAAGGCCGGCGAATTGATCTTTCATAACAAGATTCAACAAAGCAGTATTAATTTCACAAGATTCAGCATCGGTAAGAGGAGCAATTGGAGTGCTAAGGAAATCATTATTATTGGTATTGGTGAAGTCACACAATTTGGTAGTATCTTGAGCCATCGCGACAAACAAGCAATCTAACACACGAGCAAACAAAAAGGCAAGCGAGCAAAAAGAGGCAAATAGGGAGGGAGGATGGAGAGAGAGGGCGAATAAAACGGCAAGGGTGAATTGGGGGGAGAGGAAAACGAGAGGAAAATGGCAAATAATGTAATGCGAGAGATAGGGATTGTGATGGGTACTTGGTATGTTGACTTTTTGCGTAGACTCCCCGGCAATGGCGTCAGAAATCCTTCTTGCTACGTCTTGATCTTGCGTTGGTTTTCCCCGAAGAGGAAGGGATGATGCAGCAGAGTAGCATAAGTATTTCCCTTAGTTTTTGAGAACCAAAGTATCAATCCAGTAGGAGCCCACGCTCAAGTCCCTCGTACCTGCACAAAGCGATAGCTACTCGCAACCAACGCGATTAGGGGTTGTCAATCCCTTCACGATCACTTACGAGAGTGAGATCTGATAGATATAATATTTTTGGTATTTTTGGTATAAAGATGCAAAGTAAAAAGTAAAAGCAAAGTAAAAAAGCAAAGCAAGTTTAAAGTGATGGAGATTGATATGATGAGAATAGACCCGGGGGCCATAGGTTTCACTAGTGGCTTCTCTCAAGAGCATAAGTATTCTACGGTGGGTGAACAAATTACTGTTGAGCAATTGACAGAATTGAGCATAGTTATGAGAATATCTAGGCATGATCATGTATATAGGCATCACGTCCGTGACAAGTAGATCAAAACGATTCTGCATCTACTACTATTACTCCACTCATCGACCGCTATCCAGCATGATCTAGAGTATTAAGTTAAAAATAGAGTAACGCCTTAAGCAAGATGACATGATGTAGAGAGATAAATTCATGCAATATGAAATAAACCCCATCTTGTTATCCTCGATGGCAACGATACAATACGTGCCTTGCTGCCCCTTCTGTCACTAGGTAAGGACACTACAAGATCGAACCCAAAACTAAGCACTTCTCCCATGGCAAGAACTGCCAATCTAGTTGGCCAAACCAAACGGATAATTCAAAGAGACTTGCAAAGATAACCAATCATACATAAAAGAATTCAGAGAAGATTCAAATATTATTCGTAGATAGACTTGATCATAAACCCACAATTCATCGGTCTCAACAAACACACCGCAAAAAGAAGATTACATCGAGTAGATCTCCACAAGAGAAGGGGAGAACTTTGTATTGAGATTCAAAGAGAGAGAAGAAGCCATCTAGCTACTAACTATGGACCCGAAGGTCTGAGGTAAACTACTCACACTTCATCGGAGAGGCTAGGATGATGTAGAAGCCCTCCGTGATGACGGCCCTCTTCCGGCGGAGCTCCGAAACAGGCCCCAAGATGGGATCTCATGGATACAGAAAGTTGCGGCGATGGAATTAGGTTTTTGGCTCCTGTTCTGATCGTTTGGGGGCACGTGTGTATATATAGGAGGAAGAAGTACGCCGGAGGAGCAACGAGAGGCCCACGAGGTAGGGGGGCGCGCCCTAGGGGGGCGCCCCCCACCCTCGTGACCGCCTCTTTTGTTCCTTGGAGCAGGGTCCAAGTCTCCTGGATCACGTTCGGTGAGAAAATCACGTTCCTGAAAGTTTTATTCTGTTTGGACTCCGTTTGATATTCCGTTTCTTCGAAACACTGAAATAGGCAAAAAAAACAGCAATTCTGGGCTGGGGCTCCGGTTAATAGGTTAGTCCCAAAAATAATATAAAAGTGGAAAATAAAGCCCAATATAGTCCTAAACAACAGATAATATAGCATGGATAATCAAAAATTATAGATACGTTGGAGACGTATCACTACGACATAATTTGCAAAGACCTTTTGACTATGTTCATGATAATTAAGTTCATCTGATTATTTAATGAACTCCCACTCAGATAGACATCCCTCTAGTCATCTAAGTGATACATGATCCGAGTCAACTAGGCCGTGTCCGATCATCACGTGAGACGGACTACTCATCATCGGTGAACATCTTCATGTTGATCATATCCACTATACGAATCATGTTCGACCTTTCGGTCTCTTGTGTTCCGAGGCCATGTATGTACATGCTAGGCTCGTCAAGTCAACCTATGTGTTTTGCATGTGTAAATCTGGCTTACACCCATTGTATGTGAACGTTAGAATCTATCACACCCGATCATCACGTGGTGCTTCGAAACAACGAACTTTCGCAACGGTGCACAGTTAGGGGGAACACTTACTTGAAATTTTATGAGGGATCATCTTATTTATGCTACCGTCGTTCTAAGCAAATAAGATGTAAACATGACAAACATCACATGCAAATCATAAAGTGACATGATATGGCCAATATCATCTTGCGCCTTTGATCTCCATCTTCGAGGCGCGGCATGAACACCATCGTCACCGGCATGACACCATGATCTCCATCATCGTGTCTTCATGAAGTTGCCTCGCCAACTATTACTTCTACTACTATGGCTAACGGTTAGCAATAAAGTAAAATAATTACATGGCATTTTCATTGACACGCAGGTCATAAATAAATTAAGACAACTCCTATGGCTCCTGCCGGTTGTCATACTCATCGACATGCAAGTCGTGATTCCTATTACAAGAACATGATCAATCTCATACATCACATATATCATTCATCACGTCCTTTTGGCCATATCACATCACATAGCATACCCTGTGAAAACAAGTTAGATGTCCTCTAATTGTTGTTGCATGTTTTACGTGGCTTCTATGGGTTTCTAGGAAGAACGTTTCTTACCTACGCAAAACCACAACGGTGTTATGCCAATTGCTATTTACCCTTCATAAGGACCCTTTTCATCGAATCCGATCCGACTAAAGTGGCAGAGACAGACACCCGCCAGCCACCTTATGCATCAAGTGCATGTCAGTCGGTGGAACCAGTCTCACGTAAGCATACGTGTAAAGTCGGTCCGGGCCGCTTCATCCCACAATGCCGCCGGATCAAGATAAGACTAGTAACGGTAAGCAAATTGAACAAATCATTGCCCACAACTGCTTTGTGTTCTACTCGTGCATAGAATCTACACATACACTTAGCTCATGATGCCACTATTGGGGAACGTAGCACTAATTTAAAAAAATTCTATGCATCACCAAGATCAATCTATGGAGAGACTAGCAACAAGAGAGAGGGGAGTGCATCTTCATACCCTTGAAGATCGCGATGCGGAAGTGTTACAAGAACACGGATGAAGGAGTCGTACTCGTAGCGATTCAGATCGCGGTTGATTCCGATCTAAGCGCCGAACAATGGTGCCTCCGCGTTCAACACACGTATAGCCCGGGGACGTCTCCTCCTTCTTGATCCAGCAAGGGGAGAGGAGAGGTTGAGGGAGAGCTCCGGCAGCACGACGGCGTGGTGGTGGAGCTTGCAGTTCTCCGGCAGGGCTTCGCCAAGCACTACGGAGGAGGAGGAGGTGTTGGGGAGGGAGAGGGCTGCGCCAGGGGAAGGGGTGCGGCTACCCTCTCTCTCCTTCACTATATATAGGGGAAAGGGGGTGGAGGAGGCGCTCTAGGGTTCCCTAGGGGAGGGGCGGCGGCCACAGGGAAAACCCTAGATGGGTTTGGGCGCCCCCACCCCTAGGAAACTTGCCCCCCAAGCCGGGAGGGGTAGCTGCCCTAGGGGAGGCGCCCCCACCTCTCCAAGTTACATGAGATGGGGTGGGAGGGGCGCTCAGCCCCTTAGTGGGCTGATGTGCCCCCTCCCCTTGGCCCATAAGGCCCCCTAACGCTTGCCGGGGCCTCCGAAACCCCTTTCGGACACGCTGGTCGTCACCCGGTACCCCCGGAACAATTCCAGACTCCAATACCCTTCGTCCAATATATCGATCTTCACCTCCAGACCATTTCGGAACTCTTCGTCATGTCCGGTATCTCATCCGGGACTCCGAACAACCTTCGGTAACCACATACTATTTCCCATAACAACTCTAGCGTCACCGAACCTTAAGTGTGTAAACCCTACGGGTTCGGGAACCATGCAGACATGACCGAGACATCTCTCCGGCCAATAACCAATAGCGGGATTTGGATACCCATATTGGCTCCCACATGTTCCACGATGATCTCATCCGATGAACCATGATGTCGGGGATTCAATCAATCACGTATACAATTCCCTTTGTCTATCGGTATGTTACTTGCCCGAGATTCGATCGTCGGTATCCCCATACCATGTTCAATCTCGTTACCGGCAAGTCTCTTTACTCATTTCGTAACGCATGATCCCGTGGCTAACTCATTAGTCACACTGAGCTCATTATGATGATGCATTACCGAGTGGGCCCAGAGATACCTCTCCGTCACACGGAGTGACAAATCCCAGTCTCGATTCGTGCCAACTCAACAGACACTTTCAGAGATACCCGTAGTGTGCCTTTATAGCCACCCAGTTACATTGTGACGTTTGGCACACCCAAAGCATTCCTACGGTATCCGGGAGTTGCACAATCTCATGGTCTAAGGAAATGATACTTGACATTAGGAAAGCTTTAGCAGACGAACTATATGATCTTGTGCTATGCTTAGGATTGGGTCTTGTCCATCACATCATTCTCCTGATGATGTGATCCCGTTATCAACACATCCAATGTCCATGGTCAGGAAACCATAACCATCTATTGATCAACGAGCTAGTCAACTAGAGGCTTACTAGGGACATGTTGTGGTCTATGTACTCACACATGTATTACGGTTTCCAGTTAATACAATTATAGTATGAATAATAGACAATTATCATGAACAAGGAAATACAATAATAACCATTTTATAATTGCCTCTAGGGCATATTTCCAACAATGTAGACAACTTAATTTTCGAGGTAGGCTAAAATTATCCTAAGTTGCCTGCCATGGCTAGTGACTAGCTTAACATCATACTTAGTTACACACAATAATTTTTGGTATGGTAAGTAACTTAGTTTCATAGATATGCAACTTAGCAACACTTATGGGCAACTTTTCAATGTATTGTAGGCAACTGAAATAGTAACGGCAGGCAACTAAGCATTACCAGTAGGCAACTTCATAATGTTTGTAGGCAACTTAGAAAAACAATGTTACGCAACTTCATAATATTGTAGGGCAACTGAGAAGCAATGGTAGGCAACTAATTACCAATAGCAAGCAACTAGGCGTCCATACCAGGCAATTTCAAAGTATTTGTAGGCAACTGAGACTCAGCCGTAGGCAACTGACGATCAACAATAGGCAATTGAGCAGCCGTGATATGCAAGTTGGGGTAATGTTAGCAAAAAATCATAGGTACAAATAGCCCAGTGAAGTTGATTGCATGTAGCACTAAAGGCGCCTCATGTTTCGTGTGATTTTCTGGTTTTTACGCAAACCAACCTAACAGGCAGCCCTACTAGACAAAAAAGGAGTTGCTTGCCTATAGCACAGAAGTTGCCTCCATTGCACTCAAAGTTGTCCATGAATTTTTTTTGTCGAAACCTACCCATATGAATATCTAGTTTTGAAGCATTCGTCGCGAGAAACCCGACGGTGAAAACGGTTCTGAATTCCAACACTCGAATCAAAAGTTATGGAGTTCAAATTTTTTTGAACGCCAAATATGCATGCACGTGGGATCTTGCTGAGAAATCATGGGGCGTGAGCGGGGACCAAGTGCTTTGTCACTTTTGATACATGAGATGTGATTGGACTGTACTTGCCTTCTATGGGAGGAGCACATGAATGCCCTGAGTAAGTTATTTTACCGGAGCCGGGAGGTACCGGTGTTGGATCCACCATTGGTCACTTTCGTCAAGATCTGTGCTGCCCCCCTTCGTATAAGTTAGTAATTGCAGCGATAACTTTATACAATGGTAATACCACCGTCTAGACTGACACATTTTTACAGAATACAATATAATGTGGGTCCTTTGCATGCTATTGTCAGCTTTTGTCAGGAGAGAGAGAGAGAGAGAATGTTCATAGAAGACCGGTTGCATCCATGTTAAAATATTGACTCTCTCCCCATCAAAAGACTTTCATTTAATTTCATTGTGAAATTTTGGATGATAGATATCTTCTGAATGAAAACTTCAATTTTGAATATTTTTATATATTTGAATTCACAGCGAGAAGACCTTCAGAATAAGATCGAGTATGGATATATTTGAACTAGATTCAATTTCACTGATTTCAAAAAACATATTTCACTCAAATTGAAAAACAAATTTCACTCATATTCATTCATTTAAGAATATAATTTCACTCATTCTAAAAACTAGTTTCAATCATCAATAGATCGATTTCACTCGTTTTGCAAGAAAAATTATTTCTATCGTTTGAAAATTTTGATTTCAATAATTTCAAAAACCGATTTCAGTTATTACTAAAAAGCATTTGCTTCATTAAACATAGGTCACTCATCATAAAAAGCATTTCACTGAATTGGAGAACTGTTTTCAGTCATTACAAAATATATCTCAAAAACTACTTTTAATGTTTCACTCATTTCAAAGAATATACTTCAACTCATTCCAAAATCAGTATTTCACAAGTTTGAAAAACACAATTCACTGATTTGGAAAACTAATTCACTCTATACAAAAACAATCTCTAATACTAATTTCACTTCATATTTTATGAAATATCTTGAAACGCATTTCACTCATCACAAAAATCAGTTTCAAACTTTGAAATAGACAGTTTCACAGAACAATGAATATATTTCATTTTTTCATGTATCTTATTTCTCAAATTTCACCCATTTTAGAAAACGTATTACACTCACTCAATTAAAATACTATATTCCACTTGTTTCAAAATTTTGATTGCACTAATTACAAAAGATAGACTTCACTCATTTCACTAGTTTCAGAAAAACACATTACAATCACTCAATTGAAAAAACAATTTCACTTGTTTCAAAGATAGACTTCACTTAATTTTTAAAACCGATTGGAAATAATCAACTTCACATTTCTTTGAGTAACTAGTTTCACATTTTTTAAATAACAAGTTTTGCATATTTTGCACTGAAATGTGTTTCATATACATGAAAAACAAAAACAAAAATCTCATTTCAAAAGAATTGGTTTCACTCAATCCAAAGAACTTATTTCAGTTATTTCAGAAAACTGATTTCGCTCATTTAAAACGTTGAAATTTAATCATGTTTAAATGTATTCAAGATTGATCTTGTTCTAAAGGTCTTGGCGTTAGGAGTTCAAATATATAAAAAGTTTCTAAAAAGTTATTATAGTTTTAAAGATATGAATGAATGGAATTGCTAAAGAGAAAATAAAAAACAAGATTTAATTTGCATGCGGTCAAACCGAGGAGGCGGCTGTGGTGGGAAAGTAAAGAGAAAGAGTTAAAAGAGGTGGGCCTAAAGTAATACTCCCTCCGTCACAGTTTAGAAGGCACGGTTAAATTTGCGTGCATTTCCATAATAGACAAAGTTTAGAGCGCATTGCATTTATTTCTAGTAGCTAATTAGTACTCCGATATATTATTTCTATATGCATGTATAATATGAATGCTATTTTTTAGCCCATCTCACAACCAATAAAAAACCATCTAGATTCCAGAAAATTTCCTAGCGCGCTTTTAAACCGTGACATTGGGAGTAGTGAATACAGACCGGGCGGATGGTGTGCGCCCCCGGGCCCCCCCCCCCCCCCCCCCCTAGCCACCTAAAAAAACTATTTAGAAAAAATAGTTAAACATTTGCTCACTAATATTTTTTTTCTATACGGTTGCATTTCTGCATGCGCAGCTTCTCAATCTCTCGATCTTGTCGGCAACCTCCATCATTGTCGGCCTCTCCTCACCGGTCAAGCTCAGGCACCGTATAACCAGCTCCGCGGCGTCGTCTATCACCTCGTCCCCGAGCTCCTCCCTGACATTTCCGTCCATGATCTCCCGGTGCCTTCCCCCTTGGACAGCCGTGACGAAGGAGAATGCGAGGCTGGTGTCATCCTCCTCCGGCCCGTCCGGGCAGAACGCCTTCCTCCCGGTGAGGAGCTCCAGCAGCACCACCGCGAAGCTGTACACGTCGCTCTTGCAGGTGAGCTGGCACGTGAGCAAATACTCCGGGTCGAGGTACCCGCAGGTTCCCTGGACAAGCGTCGCCACCTGGGCCTCGTCAGCGGGCGCGAGCCTTGACGCGCCGAAGTCGGAGACCTTGGCGGTGAGCTCGCCGTCGAGCAGGATGTTTGCGGACTTGACGTCGCCGTGCAGGATCGGGGGCGAGGCGGACGAGTGCATGTACGCGAGCGCGTGCGCCGACTCGGCGGCGACGCGAAGGCGCTCCCCGGGCGGCAAGGGCGCCTCGCTCTTGCCGCCGCCGCCGTGGATGTAGCGGTGGAGGCTGCCGTTGGGGACGTACTCGTAGACGAGCATGGGCACCTCGACCTCGAGGCAGCATCCCAGCAGCTTCACCACGTTCCTGTGGTTGATCTGCGAGAGGATCAGCATCTCCTTGGAGAACTCCTTGAGCTGCTTCTCATCGGCCACCCTGGACCTCTTGATGGCAACGGTGGTGGAGCCGCCGGCGCCGGGGAGGACGCCCCTGTAGACCACACCGTTGCCTCCTCGGCCGAGGACCCGCGCCTCGTCGAAGTTGCCGGTGGCCTTCTTGATCTCCTCCTCGGAAAAGATCTTGAACGCCACGCCGGAGCTGGCCAGCGAACCCAGGTGCTGCTGCAGGAGGAGGCCACCGTTCTGCTCGAAGAACCTCTGCTTTGCTCTCAGCATCCTCCTCTTCTGAAGACTCAGGTGTGCCCAGAAGCACGCCAGGATCACCATGAACACTCCTATGCTTACACCTGAACAAATTGTTCATAATTACAAACTGTTTTATTAGTAATACAAGGTAGCTAGAGGCTAGTGCCCATGAATTTCTGTCAAATTCATGTTTTGGAACAAAACTTGACGACTCAAAGCATGTTATACCTGTGACAGCCTTCAACGCTAATGTGAATTTGTCTTGCTGGTGGCAACCATCCTGCACGGTAGAGTTTCCACTCCACCCCTTGGGGCATGTGCAGAGGTAGCTGCCTGGCGTGTTGGTACACACGCCGTAGCACGGGTACAGATCATGTCGCGCGCATTCGTCCACATCTTCAGTTTGAGCCAGTTTGACAGAATTCGTCAGTACGATGAGCAAGAACTGAGCGACGGGACAAGAATTTCGGGAACAGAGTATACTGGAGTCGGACTAGTACCGATGCAGCCGCCGAGGACATAGGGGTTCCCCTCGTAGCCGCTGCTGCAGTTGCAGACGTAGCCCGGGCCGTTGGTCGAGTCCAGGCACACGCTGTGCGCGCTCCGGCACGCGTAGGCGGTGGCGTTCTCCCGCACGGCGGCGCAGGAGGCCCCGGCGCCGGCGCCTCTGATGGCCCAGTCCAGCACGACGGGCACGGCGAAGTCGCCCGTCCTGTTGAAGTGGGAGCCGGCGTACCAGAACCACCAGGCGTCCACCATGAACGCGTAGGCGCAGCCCGTGGAGTTGGCCAGGAACGTCCCTCCCTGCTGCTGCTGGCGCCGGCCGAAGCTGCGGAGGTGCGGGCGGTAGGAGGCCAGCCCCAGCGGGATGTTGCTCTGGCAGCAGCCGTCGTCGCCCCGGCACGACCCGGGCAGCGCGCGCTCCGACGGCCGGCACACCGACATGCACCCGGTCACGTAGTACCCCCCGTCGTCCACGAAGTAGGCCAGGTCGGGGCAGCCGATGGCCACGAACTTGCTCTTCATGGAGGAGAAGAGGAAGGCGCTGCCGTTGAGGGCCATGGGGTACTCCCGCCGGCCAAGAACGCGGCCGGAGCCGGAGGCACGGTCGTAGCAGGCGCGGCTGGCGTTGAGCAGCACGGTGGCCTCGGCGGAGGCGAGCGAGATGGCAACCACCTCGTGGCCGTAGCCGGCCACGGTCAGGCGCGGTGGGCGGCGCGTGTCGTCGCACTCGAGCCGGAACCCACGGCCCTCGGCACGGTGGCAGCGCGCTCCGATTCCGAAGGGGTAGGGGACGGTCACGTTGCCGCACTGCCGCCGGCACCCCGGCGGCCGCTGCGCTGCTGCCGGTGGAAGCAGCGGCGCTGCCAGCAGCAGCAGAACGGCAAACATTGCCATGGTTGCTGCAGTCAAAGCTTAGCGGCGGCTGCCTGGATGGACCGCCTTTGGCGTCTGAGCAGAGCACCTGGATTTGATTGGTGATCGACGGAGGATGTCAAGAAAAGAAACGCAGAGACCAGAGAGCGGCAGTGGAAGGACGACACGTCCTTACCAGCAGCTTCGTTGACGGGGAGCACACGGCGAGACATCGAACTCGAACCATTAATCGCCCGGAGCTGTCTATCTGACATGACGTAACTTTTTTTTTTGTTGATAATAAATATCTGACATGATATAACTTCTTACCTTATTTATAACGCACTGCGTGTGGAAATGGTCAATAGGCGCTGCGGGCCGAATAAATACGAGTAAAATTGGTTGGTGTTCGAGGTGAGGGCGCTATTATATAGGACAACGAATTGGGGGTTTGGTGGGCCTAGGGCCTGTTTGGTTACAAGTAAGTCATCAACTTATAAGTCAAAAGTGAAAAAATGACTTATTTTGTCAAACAAATTTAACTTATAAGTCACCCAACTTATAAGTCATAAGTTGCTCCACCCCAACTTAAAACTTATAAGTCACCCCTTTTTGTGTGGGTCCCACCATCTTTACATAAAAAAACAAGGTGAAAAGGTGTGGTCGGATGACTTATAAATCAGGTGACAACCAAACAAACGTGACTTATAAGTCAGTGGTTTTAAGTCACTTGACTTATAAGTCAGGTGACTTATTGAAACCAAACAGGCCCTTAAGGTTTTCCAACTCATGGATTTTGGGCATGTAAAATGTACTGATTCATCATGGGCATTAATTTGGGGGAAATATGACTTTTTGGATTCAGGGTTTTCGGAAATTGTGAGTTTGCTAATTTGAGAAAATGGGGTATTGATTAAAAGCCAATGGGGTGAGGAAAATGATGTTTTTGTATACATAAACACACATGAGCATGTTTGTGTTATATCATTATGCTTTTGGGGCATTGGCATTTACACTTGTTGGGGAAATAAGCATGCTTTAGATAGTATTCCCTCCGGCCCATAATACAGGAACGTTTTACAAGCTGATTTAGCTTGCAAAATGTTTTTATATTATGGGACGGAGGGAGTAATGTTTTTGTGGAAAATGCAAAAGGGCTATAAATAACCTATCGTTGTAGGAAAAAAAATGCAATAATCACTTCTCAAGCGAGGGTAGACGGAGAGTCGTCATGTAATCGCGTGTAACCGCAAGTAAGACTCCGGTGGATGGGGCTCTTTACCCCCTTTTCTTTCTCTAATACATGATACACACACTCGTGTGTATCCTCAAAAAACTTCTCAATCGAGATGAATCATGGTAATTATTTTGCTGGAACTAGCAACCACGGAGAATACTGCAACGAACACTCAATCCGGTATGATTAGTATGACATGGATAATTGGAAACCCATTGTGATTGAGAGTTTGGTTGGGGAGATTGAGTATGAATACGAGGGGAGAATAAGATAGGACAGGTGTGCCCTGGGTATGATAATGTACACGAATGGTCTTAGAGAGATTAAGAGAGGGGATGATACAATAACAGAGAGCATGATGCCATGTGTTACAAATGGTAATTATTTAAGAAATTGTTTCTTGATCACAATGACAACATCATCTCTTACATTTCACTTGTCGTTGTTCACTATGATGATGATGACCCACGCCTCGTCGAAGTTGTGGGTGGCCTTCTTGGGCCTAGTTCTTTTCAGCTTTTGATTCTTCAGAATCAGATTCTGGGAAACTGTCCACATAATCAGTTGTCGAGTTCTTTTTCGAGATTGTTGTCTCAGAATGTCGATGAGTTTGTGCTGAAATTTATGTAATGTCCCTGAACTGAAAATGTGTGCTAAATTGCTAACACTTAGTTGTCTCAAACAGTTTCTCGTCAAGTGTGAACACAAAAAAGATTTATGAATATCACTGTGGTAAATATTACAATTGGAATGGTTATAAAATTTGCTTTGTTACAAAAGGGGCCAACTACAAATAGAAGGAATAATTCAAGGTACGAGATTGCTAGTAATAGCCTCACGTGTGCGGTCATGGTACCGTCATCTTTTGGTAGTAGAGAGTTGGCACGGTAATGGAGGTTGCACATACACATTATTGTCAAACTCGCCAAAATGCTCATCGTGTAACTTGGTATGACGAATCCAATTATGGAGACATATGCATGCAGTGACAATCATCTTTTGGGTCTCTGGTTTGTACCATGGCATGCCTCCGAGAATTCTCCATTTCATCTTGGGAACACCAAATGATCATTTGACGACATGTCGCACAAATGAATGGCAATGGTTGAATGTCTCATGTCTCCCCATCGTTGGGTGTTGTTGGAACTCCGGTACATGGTATCATTGCCCTTTGTTTTCTTTCTTCTTTTATTTTTCCTTGTTCGCTTCTTTAAAAATATCATTTTTCTCTTCTTCCTTATTCGATAATTTCGTTCAATTCATGAACTATTTTTTAAAAGTTGATGAACCTTTTTCTTTTTTTGGTGAACTTTTTTAAAATCGATGAACTTTTTTCATTTTCTGATGTTTTTTTTAAATTAATGATTTTTAAATTTGATGAATGTTTTCAAATTTGTTGAGTTTTTTGAAAAATCAAATAATTTCCTAAAAATTAGATGAACTTTTTTTTCCAAATTTGTGAACTATTTTCGTATTTTAAAAAATTGATGAACTTTTTTCAATTCCACAAAAAAAATTCAGAACTCTTTGAACAATTTTTATTTTAAGAATCAGGCCGCAGTTTTTTCAGTAATCAAGAAATTGAACCTTCTTTTCAGACAGATCAAAAAATATCTAAAGACTATACCATGTGGTAGTGTTTTCTTGTTTTTAAGCATATGTCTCACTTCCAAGGTCTTTCCCCAGATTACTTGTAAGCATGAGCTATTTAAAAATAAATTTACAACAATTGTTTTCATCCAAACAGTCCAATCGCTAAAGGAGTTTAACGAAACGAAACAGCACAGTCGCTAAAAAATCCCATCGAAACAGTCAAGTCGCTAAACAAGAATAAACAGTCAACGAAACGGAGGGAAACAGCCGACGAAACGAAGCAGTTGGGCTAATGGGCTTCGCGAATAAAGCCCACTTGATCCTCTATCGAGCCCAGATCAAAGATTCAGTGCTGAAGGAGCCGAATAGGGCCTCTCCCGTGTCCGTCTCCACTGAAGCGGTAGCGGGGAGCGCAGAGGAGACACCGTTGCGATGTTGGCTGTCCGGTGCGGCGGCGGCTGCGGCGGCGCCGGCGCCTACCCGACGGCTCAGAGGACAACGGCTGCTCGGAGCGGAGCCTTCAGCGGCCGCAGCGCCCTTCTTGCTGCGGGAACTGGGGCCAGGGAGCTGAGCCTTAGGGTTTCCCTCTCGCCCAACTCCCAACCCCACCGCGTCGGCGCTTCATGCCCGTGGCCAGTGGTAAGATCTTCTTCCGGGTTCCCAAACTCCATTGTTCATTCGGGTGCATAAGCTCTAAGGCACTGCCTCTACAGCGTTGCCCCCCCCTGTCCTTCTCCTGACATGGAGGTGCCGCGCGTCAGTAAGAAGAAGACCAGGAGCGAGGAATGGGAGGTGTTGAAGACGGAGTTCGGACGCATGTTCCGCCCGCAGCTTCGCAACTTAGGGGAACTCTTTTCGCTCCGCCGTGTCTACGACATTGAGGATTATCAGCTGGGCACCCTCTTTGGTTCGTTTGATTTCAATTGCTCTGGTGTATGTTCATTGTTTTAACTTGCTGTCTGCCGAATCCATTGCATTGTAGTGATTATGTTTAAATGCAGGTGCATTTCTTGGATGTGTTGGCTGTTACCAACTGTGGAAGACGGCGCCTTCCATATTTGTTGATGCAGTGCTCGCATTCATCTTCTACAAGCTCAGTGTTTTGTCCTCAGAGTTACACAGAAGCCACAAGTCCAACAGCCTGATTACGCGGCTGAAATTCGGTATTTTTTTATTTTTAAAATTGGTTTTCAGTTATACTAGTTTGTAGCCATATTATTGGACATTCATTGGATCTCCTTCTCATTGTAGGCATCATACTTATCATGGTTTGGAAGGACATCAAGAAAAACTATGTCCTCCTGGATGTTATTAGGTCAGTATGTATTGTCTAACTATTAAATCATTTAGTAGCCAGGTACGACAGTTTTACACTACTGGAATCAGCTTCTTTGCCGGACGGCAAAGACATGGATCACGGACGGCAAACGTCTTTGCCGTCCGCCAGCAGACGGCAAACTGTCCGTCTGAACACGTGCCAGCAAAGGCCTTCTTTGCCCTCCGCTTCCTGGAATCGGACGGCAAAGGATTTTGCCATCCACCATCCGAGGCCAGCAGATGGCAACGACAACGGACGGCAGTGCGGTGGCGTGAGTGCCGTTAGGGGGTTAACGGCGCTCTTTGCCGTCTGCCAGCGGACGGCAGACGGGAAAGAGCTCAGCTAGGCAGTACTGGGGAGCTGCCACGTGGCCAGCTATGCCGTCTGCCAGCGGACGGCAAAGTGATTTGAATCTTTGCCGTCTGCTAGCGGACGGCAAAGTGACCAAATAGGCAGCCAATGTTTCCCAGGTTTTACAGGTAGCTGCCACGTGTCCTCTTTGCCGTCCGCTCACAGACCGCAAAAAGGCTACATACCCCCTGTTTTTATTTGAATCCATTTAATTTCACAGGAATTCACACACAGATATACATACATATATATATATATAATTTTTTTTTCACATGCACAGCAGACATATGATGTATCCAACACATAGCTCCATCCATGACAACATACATACATAATAAGAAACAGAGTTCCATCCATACATATTACAGTAACATCACAATGTTCATCCAACACATTGTTCCATGCATGCATCCATATAACAAAGTTCCACATTTTTTATCGATACGAACGAAAAAAAGAAAAGGGAAACAAGCACTCCATCCATGCAAGCTTCCATATAGTGAATTAAATCTGCAAAATGGGAAACAAGAAAGTTAGAAGAAGAAGACTAGAATCAGAAGAAGAAGAAGAAGAAGAAGAAGAAGAAGAAGAAGAAGAAGTAAGCATACTTAGGTAAAATGGAGCTAACCTAGCTAATTGTGCCATTTTTGAGTGAACTAAGCATATTATGCCATTTTTGATATAACTTAGAGCTAACTTCATTTTGGAGAAGAAGAAGAAAACTAGAAGAAGAAGACTAGAAGAACTTCTTCATTTTCTTCTTCTTTTCTTCCTCTTCCTGGATTTTCTTCATCTTATTATGTCATTTATGGACTAAATAAGCTAAATTATGTCATAAATGGACTAAATAGGCTAAATAAGAAGAAAAATGCCATTTTGAGCTTACCTAGCTAATTATGCCATTTTTGACCTAACTAAGCATATTATGAGATATAACTTAGAGCTTACTTCATTTTGGAGAAGAAGAAGAAGAAAACTAGAAGAAGAAGAAGAAGACTAGAAGAAGAAGAAGAAGATCTTCTTCTTCTTCTTCTTCTTTTCTTCTTCTTCTTTTCTTCCTATTCCTTCTTTTCTTCCTCTTCCTTGATTTTCTTCATCTTATTATGTCATTTGTGGACTAAATAGGCTAAATTATGTCATAAATGGACTAAATAGGCTAAATAAGAAGAAAAATTCCATTTTTGAGCTTACCTAGCTAATTATGCCATTTTTGACCTAACTAAGCATATTATGCCATTTTTGATATAACTTAGAGCTAACTTCATTTTGGAGAAGAAGAAGAAGAAAACTATAATAATAATAATAATAATAATAAGACTAGAAGAAGAAGAAGATCTTCCTATTCCTTGATTTTCTTCATCTTATTATGTCATTTGTGGACTAAATAGGCTAAATTATGTCATAAATGGACTAAACACGCTAAATAAGAAGAAAAATACCGTTATGACGGAGGTGTAGGAATGGTTGGGGCTGCGCCAGTGCCAGACGGAGGTGAAGGACCGGTCGGGGTTCCGGCATTGGCAGAAGGAGTGGTCGATGCTTGTCGGGAGCCATGTTGCACCAAAGATCATTTCCAATAATGTCTCGTTAGCAAGTTCGCAAATTGAAATGTGAATAGTAGTAAGCAACGACCATTCAAATCAAACTCATCGTGTTCGCCGGAGCAATCTGGGGCATCGGCGGAGGGGCCTGACCGTTTTTCTCGCACATGGTCTGCACATTTGGTTCTCACGAGTCAGTCATATTGGATAGTAATGCGAACATTACGTGCATGATTGGGCTAATATGCACGAGAAACATACCACGATGAGCTCGGATAGGGCCCGGTTAGCGACGTCGTTCCGGTTCCTCTCCTCCTCCAACAGCTTAGCCGTCTTCTCCTCCATCTCCTTTTTTGCCTCCCTTTTTGCCTCCTCCACAAGCTCCTTCGTCTTCAATCTCTCTTTCTCAACAATAGCCTGCAACACACCACTCCTCGTTAGCATTGTAATCATCGACGAACGCACACACAATATAATGGAGGAAAGGTGAGAGAGTCCGTATAACTAACCGCCATGGCGATCTCCGCGGGCCGTGTACGAGGCGTTATCTCAGGATCAGAGCTACTCAGGCGCTTGTTGATTTGCGGGAGTCTTAGGACAACGTATCAGTCCATCACCAATGGCTTGAGAGCCATGGGACCTCCTGCCACCAGATATCATCACCAGCTCTGTATCAAAAGGATCCTGGCTCGGGTTAAAGTCCTCCCCTTTCCTCGCCTTCCCCTCGTCTCTGTACCTCACAAGCTTGTGGTGGGAGGTCTTGTTGGTGAAGCTCTCTGGATCATCTAGGTCAGACTCCGTGAATGGCTTGGCCTTCTTGTACGGGGCCATATGGGCCATGCCATAGAGGTCGAACAGACCTGGCACAGGCTTCTTGTGGTAGTGCGCCTGAGAGAGAGGAGCAAAATATTAGTTAAGGGCTCAAGCTAGCATGAAGAATGATATTGCTATGTAAATAGGTCATTTTGGAGCTAAGAAAGGTTATTATGTCATTTTCGAGGAAAATAAGCCAAGTTTAGGTCATTTTTTAGGTAACCAAGATTATTATGCCATTTTGACCAAATTATGCTAATTATGTCATTATTGAGCTATCCAAGGTTATTATGTCATTTTAGAGCTAACTATAGCATATTAAGTCATTTTGGAAGGGATAAATGCTAGCATGAAGAATGAATTGCATGAATCATGTAGCAAACCACATACCCAGTTATCCCCGTACTCAAACAGGTTGGAGCTCCCTTGATGGTGTGGCACACCTTCCATTTGGTCGCGCTTATCCTTGGCCCTTTGGTGTTCGACTTTCCATTGGGGAGAGCACCACGCATCCACCAACGCCTCCCAACAGTCCATCTTATCCACACACCATCTCGGGGGCACCTAAGTGAGTCAAGAGAAATTTCAGCGCTACGCCTACGAATCAAATCAAGAAAACTAAGTTCAAGGCCTTAAGAATAGGTAATTACCTGCATGTACTTCTCCTTACTCAGAAACTTGTCGCGACACTTCTGCTTGCCCCTCCTAATACCCTTCGAGGCGTAGTAGTCTCGAACGGCCTGCAACCCGAGCCTCGTGCCTTAAGTTCTGAAGTAGGCGCTTGCACTCGTTTTCGACAACCATACACGCGGCCTCCTGCTCTCCCTCTGAAACCCTGTAGAAGGTCTGCAATCAAACAAGACAACATTGATTAGTACAATCACTAGGTAGTGTTGATTTTTAGTTCCGTAAAGGAGAAATTACCCAAGACCGAAGGAACACAATGTCGGCCACTGTCTCGCACAAGACACCGTCGACCCTCTCCTCCGGCGGGGCCGGGGCAACCGAGTACAGCTCCCAGGTCAGTGCTAGATGTGGAACCTGACCCTCACCGGGCAACGTGACCCACCCAGGGAAGTGCTGCCGGCAAAGCACACCAAGGACCTGGTTGGGCCTACGGGAACCACTGGGGCGTACCCAGCCCCTGCAGTATGACAAGGCCAACACATTAGATATTAATTTGAAGGAACATGAAGGCAAAAGGTTAAAAAAATAGTAAATGCACTTACTTCAACCCTTTAGGCGCAATCAACCACCTCTGGTCGGGGGTCGTCGGCACGGGCGGGAGCTTTGTAGCGCCACACTTGTAGACCTTCTTGCCCTTCTCAACCAGCTCGTCGTCGCTGTAGCTATCATCTGAAAAGGTGTCCTCGCTACCATCCTCCGAGCCACTAGCCTCCGGAGTCTCGTGGGCCGAAGACCCCGTGATCGGAGTCTTCTGGGACGAAGACCCCATGACCGGAGTCTTCTGGGACGAAGACCCCGTGACCGGAGTCTTCTAAGACAAAGACTCTGGGACCGGACTCACGTGGGGCGAAGGATCGGCGACCCGAGTCTGGTCGGGGGAAGGATCAGCGACCGGAGGCTCATGGACCGGAGTCCGAGACGGGTCCACGTCAGACGGAGCACTCCTGTGGTCGGGTGAATGAGCTGAGGGTGGCGGCGAGGAAGGAGTAACAGCCTTCCTACCTCTCCCGCTACCACGTCCACCTCTAGCAGGCTTCTTCGTCCTCCCCCGACCTCTCCCAGCCGAAGAAGAAGCGCCTGCAACAGTTGTCTGCATACTGTCTAGCAGCGCTCTCCGGAGGGGCTGGGCTAGAATAATGGAACCACCCCTCCCAGTAGCGCTCGCAGGAGGATCGGGGCGCTCTGGACCCTTGCCCACCATCCTGTCAACACCTGCAATGACAAAAAGTAAACGAAATTAGTACAACATAAAAAATTTGGATACCTGACATGAACATAATAATATATATATATATAATGTAAGTGTATCATAATCATGACCATAATAAAAATACACCCGATCAACACAAATATATATGGGGTTGGGGTGTGGTGTCAGGGTGTCAGGGTCGGGGTCAGGGTGTGGTGTCAGGGTGTCAGGGGTCGGGGGTGAGGGTGGGTGTGGTGTCAGGGTGTCAGGGGGTCGACCGCGGTCGGGGTGTGGTGTCAGGGTGTCGGTTGGTCGGGGGTCGGGGTCTCTCTTTTCTTCTTCTCCCTCCTTCTGTTCCTCCCTCCTCCTACTTCTTCTAAACTAAAACTAAAACTAATCTAAAATAAACTAAACTAAAACTAAAACTAATCTAAAATAAACTAAACTAAAACTAAAAGTAATCTAAAATAAACTAAACTAAAACTAAACTAAAACTAAACTATAACTATAACTATAACTAAAACAGAAACTAAACTAAAAGAAACAAAAAGAAACTAATTGTCAGATGCTTGGGAATTAGGAGCGTTGGGAGTTGATTGTAGGTTGTAGCTGTGCTCTACGGGAGGACGAGGCTTGAAGCCTCGTCGCCCCGTGGCAGGGAAGAGGAGAGGCGCACAAGGCGCAGGGTAACCAAGTTGTGTTTTTTTCTTGCTTGATTCGTTCCTCCACAGGGAGGCAATATAAATAGTCAAGTTACATGACGACTCCTAGTAGAAATAGAAACAGACTCCTACTTGTTTTAGGAATAGTAGGGAAAACCTTCTTTGGGACAAAAAACCCTTCCGTTTCCAAACCTGATACTAATTGATACTAATTTGGACACCCCCTGTTCGTTGGCCTCCTCTCTCTGGTTGTACGTCTCCTATACGTACACCCCCACATGACATCTCCCCCTCCATTCTGAAACAGCTCGTCCTCGAGCTGGAAGCTTGGATAGCGTTCTTTGAAGGCTGGAACATCCTCCCATGAAGCATCAGACGCCGGTTGGCCCTCCCAATGGATGAGAACCTGTTGCATACCCCTAAATAGTCGTGCACGCAGCGCCTTGGAAGGTGTTGGCTGAACACGGCCTTGGAAGATGGCTGGCAGCACCGGTGGAGCATCTGGAGGAGGGCCTTGGTATTTCTTCAGAACACCCACATGGAAAACATCATGGATGCGGGCGCGGGGTGGAAGCTCCAAACGGTAGGCAACAGAATCAATTTTGGCGAGGACTTTGTAGGGACCAAAGTACTTAGGTGCGAGCTTTCCCTTGGCAGCAGATCCAAGGAACGCTGCTGGACGGCGCTGCAAACGCAACCAAGCCCATTCGCCGACCTCAAACGAAAGTTCTCGATGCTTGCCATCATAGTAATGCTTGTAATGTTGCACAACCTGAAGGAGACGGTCATGAACATCGATAAGGAACTGGCCGCGGTCTGCAATGTTGCGCTCGACAGCCTGATTACGCAGCTCACCCGGTGAGTATGCACGGAGGGAAGGCGGATCACGACCATACACCACACGAAATGGCGTATCCTTGAGAGCGGTGTGGTAAGATGTGTTGTAGCAGTACTCCGCCCATGGCAACCACTGAAGCCACTGTCGGGGCCGGTCACCAGTGAGGCAGCGTAAGTACATAGCAATTACCCGATTAACGGCCTCCGATTGGCCATTAGATTGCGGGTGAAAAGCTGAGCTCATGTTTAGGCGAGAACCAGAAGCAGCAAAGAGAGCCTTCCAAAAGCCAGAGGTGAAAACAACATCTCGATCAGAAACGATGGAGGCTGGTACGCCATGCAGACGAACAATGTCAGCAAAGAAGGCTTTGGCCACCGTCTCAGCTGTGTACGGATGCGCTAACGGAATGAAATGTGCATATTTGGAAAAACGATCCACAACGGTAAGAATGACACACTTGCCGCCCACTTTTGGTAATCCCTCAATGAAGTCCATGGCAATGTCCTCCCAAATCCGAGATGGTACTGTCAAGGGCTGAAGCAAGCCTGCTGGATGGAGCTGCTCGGTCTTGTTACGCTGACAAACTAGGCAGTTGCGGATGTAGTCCTGAATAGCTGTCCGGGCCTGTGGTAGATGGAAGTCACGACGAAGACGGTGTAGCGATTTCTGAATACCCTCATGGCCGGTATCATGGGATGCTGCGAGTATATCTGCCACAAGTGGTGAGGAAGGTGGCACATAGGCACGACGCTCAAAAGTGACAATGCCATCGATGAGTGCCCATTGGGGTCCCAGCTCGCCGTTCTCTAGTTGTTCGCGGAATGCCATGAGAGCTGGGTCAGTGTGTGTAGCCCGACGAAGTTCCTCAAATAGATCAAAGGAAGGACCGCTTATGGCGCACACACGGGCATCAGAAGTGTCGCGCCGCGACAGTGCGTCAGCCACAATATTCTGCCGGCCAGGCTTGTACTCCACTGTAAAATCAAAGCCCAGGAGCTTGCCAACCCAATGATGTTGTGGGATAGTCGCGAGGCGCTGGTCCAGAAGGAACTTGAGGCTGTAGTGATCGGTTTTGACAACGAAGGCACGACCCCAGAGATATGGCCGCCAATGGCGCACAGCTTGTACGAGACCAATGAGCTCGCGCTCGTATGCAGCAAGGGAGACATGACGAAGAGCAATAGGCCGACTGAAGTAAGCAATGGGTCCCGCACCTTGGTGTAACACTGCGCCGAATCCCGAACCAGAGGCATCACATTCCACAATGAATGGCACGGTGAAATCCGGAAGTTGAAGCACTGGTGCTGTAGTCAGGGCAGTCTTCAATCTTGTAAAAGCATGTGTTGCCTCCTCAGACCAGAGAAATCCATCCTTTTTGAGCAAAGCTGTGAGGGGTGCTGCAATAATGCCAAAATCGCGGATGAACTTCCGATAGTAGCCGGCCAACCCCAAAAAACCGTGGACCGCATGAACTGTGCGCGGCACCGGCCAGTCAACAACAACCATAACCTTTTGATTGTCCATGGCGACACCGTTGATGGAGATGACGTGACCGAGGTACGTAACCGACTCCTCCCCAAAAGAGCACTTGGAGCGCTTGAGAAATAACTGGTGCTGGCGCATGAGCTCCAAAACGACTCGCACATGTCGAACATGCTCCGACCATGAAGCGCTGTACACCAAAATATCATCAAAAAAAATACTAACACAAATTTGCGTAAATGGGGTCGAAGTACGTCGTTCATCAAAGCCTGGAAGGTTGCCGGCGCATTTGTGAGTCCAAAAGGCATGACGAGGAACTCAAACAGGCCCTCGTGTGTCCGGAACGCTGTTTTGTGGATATCCTCAATATGCATGCGCACCTGGTGATAACCAGATCGCAAGTCCAGCTTTGTGAAGAAGCGGGCGCCCTTTAGCTCGTCCAGTAGCTCTGTCTACTACAGGAATAGGGAACTTGTCCTTGATGGTGTTGGCGTTGACGCCACGAAAATCGACGCAGAATCGCCAGGAGCTGTCGTGCTTCTTCACCAGAAGAACGGGCGAAGAGAACTCAGAAGTGCTGCGGTGGATAAGACCACGCTCCAACATGTCCGTGCACTGTCTCTCGAGCTCGTCTTTTTGGATAGCCGGGTAGTGATATGGTCGAACAGCCACCGGTGCGGTACCAGGCACCAAGCGGATGCGATGGTCGTGAGTGCGAGGCGGCGGCAGGCCCCGAGGCTCTGCGAAAACGTCAACGTATTCATTGAGGAGGCTGCCAAGAAGCTCCCGGCCGGAACAAGCGTGAATGTGGTGGGGTTGGGTTGACGCCGCGATACCATACCACTCAACGCGATGGTCGGACCGCCAGAAGGACATCCAAAGACGCGTGAAGTCCCAAAGTATGGGCCCGAGTGTCTTGAGCCAGTGTGTCCCGAGAACGACGTCAAACCCACCCAAGGGAATGGCGTAAAGATCGACGCGGAAGTCTTCTTGGCCTATGGTGATGGCAGCCTGCCGAACAAGACCACCACATGTGACGTGATCTCCATTGGCTACTGTTACGCGGAGGCAGCGCCCTGTGGAGAAGTGGCTGCCCACTTGTGCAGCAAGCTCCTCGTTGATGAAATTGTGAGTGCTACCAGAGTCGAGGAGAGCGACCAATTCGCGCTCGCCTACACGGACCACTAGCTGCATTGTGTCGCTGGTACGTACGCCGGTGATTGCGAGCAGCGAGATGTGTAGGTTGTCACCATTGTCTTCCTCGTTGTCGTTGGCGGACTCGATGTAGAAGAGACGCTTGCAGCGATGTCCCCGGACATACTTCTCATCGCAGTTGAAGCATAGTCCCTTGCCGCGTCTGTCCTCCATCTCGGCGGCGTTAAGCTTTTTGAAGACAGGCCCGCCCCCAGAAGAGGGGTCGCCTGTGGCAGCACCTGGGGCTGCTGGGACAGGGCGTGTAGGACAACCAGGGCGCGTTGGAGTGGCAGCAGCAACCGTGGTCACCATGGCAAGGTGCTCATAGGAGACGGCCATGTCCATAGCATCCTCGAGAGTAGCTGGACGCAGCAGCTCAACCTGTGTTTTTAGTGGCTCGCCCAGATTATTGGTGAAGATGTTGTGCTCCTCGTCATCTGGGATGGGATTGATGCGGGACAAGAGTTGGAGGAACTGTTTAGTATACTCCGCCACCGAGCCTGTACGGGAGGGAGATGAGCTCACCGAAGGGATTGGCACGTGTGGGAGGGCCAAAGTGCTGGCTGACCCGCGCAACAAAGTCTGCCCAAGTTGTCCGGCCGATCTTCTCCTCTAGATGGCCATACCAAAGGGCAGCCACATCTGTTAGATGGTATGACGCCATCCAAGTCTTGTCCGTGTCAGGCGTGCGCTGGCCAAGGAAAAACAAATTGCATCTAGTCAACCATGGTCGAGGGTCGCCTTCACCGTTGTAGGTAGGGAAGTCGAGCTTGTAAAGGCGGGGTGGACGCTCGTCGGCGGAACCAAGTGGAGCCTGCAACCTGAGTTGACCTCCGACGCGGGCAGCCGCTGATTGGGTGTCGGCGGTAACGAGGGAAGGCTCGCCACGGCTCGCACGCACGCTCCAACCTGGTGATGGCCAGGTTTTGTGCGCGCTGTTGTTGTGATAGATCGCTGAATTCTGTTCTGAACGCCGTCAGGGCATCGGTGACATCCTTTAGGGCCTTGGTCATGTCGCCGCGGAGGAGTTCGACGCCCTCGGCCAGATCGCCCAGATTTTGCTGGACGTCCTCGAAATCTGCATGTTCCTTGGCAGCGAGGTCTTCAGGGGTTTTAGGAAGATCAGGCTTCTTGGGAGAGGACGACATGGTTGCAGGCGCAACGGAGATCGATGAATCTGATACCAAATTGTCAGATGCTTGGGAATTAGGAGCGTTGGGAGTTGATTGTAGGTTGTAGCTGTGCTCTACGGGAGGATGAGGCTTGAAGCCTCGTCGCCCCGTGGCAGGGAAGAGGAGAGGTGCACAAGGCGCAGGGTAACCAAGTTGTGTTTTTTTCTTGCTTGATTCGTTCCTCCACAGGGAGGCAATATAAATAGTCAAGTTACATGACGACTCCTAGTAGAAATAGAAACAGACTCCTACTTGTTTTAGGAACAGTAGGGAAAACCTTCTTTGGGACAAAAAACCCTTCCGTTTCCAAACCTGATACTAATTGATACTAATTTGGACACCCCCTGTCCGCTGGCCTCCTCTCTCTGTTTGTACGTCTCCTATACGTACGCCCCCACATGACACTAATTAAACAAAAAAAGGGGAGGAGCTCACCTGGTGGAGGGGGAGGCCGGACGGCTGTGGCGGCCGCTGGAGGAGGCGGCGACCCGGTGGAGGGGGAGGCCGGACGGCCGCGGCGCGGCTGCCCGACGTGGAAGAGGCGGCGGGGCCGCGGCGGAGGTCGGGGAGGG